>NC_092643.1:15553392-15728392 GCF_039555335.1 Amphiura filiformis | reverse complement strand
GTACAAGTCTTTGGGATTGATTGTCACAGAATACGAAAAACACCATATAAACGCATATTTTTGGCCCTTATTTCCAAAAATATTTACCATTAAAATTAGGCTTTCAATGCCAGTCAGAACTAATTAGGATTCAGCTATATTTCATTTTGCAAAACTGGATAACATTTTTTTATTCAATAAAAATTAGTGCTGTATTTTTTCTGAAATAAGAAGTAGTCTATATAGGAATGGTTATTTTTATTTACATTTTAAATTTAACCCTTTTTACTTGTATCTTTAAGAACTAAAATTCTAAATTATTAAGATTAAAAAGTGAATTTATTAGATTACAATGGGGGACGAATCCAAGTTTAGAATAAAATTTTTATAAGACTTTAGTCTTTTAAGACTAAAATCTATTTGATTAAGATGAGCAAACCTGAATTAGATTACAATTCGTTAATCTTATAGATCGAAATTCAAATAGGCCTACATAAGATTGACTTTTTAAATATTAGCATGATTAATCTTGGATTAAAAAGACACTAATCCAAGACTAATCAAAAATAAAAGATTTAATGGATTTGAATTTCAATTTATTAGAATAAAAAATGGTAACTTTATTTCAGATAACATAAATTTTAATCTATTAGTTTCAGAATTTTTAGTCTGATGAGGGGTTATTGTAGTGGTCTTCCCGCTTCTCACCACTGCAGCCCGGGTTCAATTCAATTCAATGTGAGTTTGGTTGTCGATCCATGCTCGTCCTCGCAGGTTTTTCTCCGGGTGCACCGGTTCTCCTCTTGTATCTAAAATCGGACCTCTTCCCATATCCCTGTCCCGTAAAGTCCGGTGGGCATCCCTTGAATTTAGTAGCCTCTAGGTACTATTGGGCTTTGCCTGGCTTCGGCTGAATGTAATAAATAAATAAAATAAATAAATATAAGTTTTGAGAAACGACCCACATTGGAGAGCATTATACAAAAGAAAGATAAAGTTTTTCCAACTGATTCTAAAAATGGTTGTTCTTTGTTGACAAAATCATTGTTTCCCATCCTCATTCAGGTCTTTTGAATTTGATAAATTATGCATACGTTAACTACAAGTTGTTATACAAACCTTGGAGTTAATTGTCCCACCAGGAAATCATCTGAACATTCTATCAGAAAGGACCATTTCCACCAAGTAAAATCTCAGTGATTTGGGCAACATTATAATGCAAATCAATAAAAAAAAATTAAAAACAAGACAAACAATTCAACAAAACAAGAACAAAGCAAAAACAAAACATGATAAAGAAAATAACAATAAAACAAAAGACAAGCAAAAAAGACTAATCAATATCAACTTTCTTTTTCCATATAGATGTAGGTTTTTTCAATAAATTATACTGAATGAGTTTGCAATTTTGTATATTCTTGTAAGATTTAGGTATATATATGCTCATATCCATGATCTTCACTTATTACACACATACCTGGCACTCCATGGCACCAACACACCCTTCAACCTTAAAAAATTTGAATGTTGACTCAACCCTGGCATTGGACGCGGCATACGCACCTAACGTCACTCCAATATGCGTCATCCCAACACGGCCAGGCACCACGTAAAAAGTTTATTCATGGATCCATTGAACCATCCTTGGTACCTATTGTACCAATTGTATACACAAAAAGTTGGTAAATAAAATCAAAACGGTCTAACTATAGCTCCAAATGTATAAATAGGACGGAATATCCTCGGTTGGAGCATAACTTTTTGGTTTGCTTACCAGTGAAGATCACCTTCAAGTTGATGCCCAAGACTAATTCTCCTGAAGTTGCTCCAGCCTTCATTTCTCGATATACTTTTTGTATATTGTAACTTCATCATATTTTTGTCAGCAGATATTTCTCAACTGTACAAGCTATATCAGTTTTTAGCAACGACGACTACAACACACAACTAAACACGGTAAGAGAAACTTTATTCTTTTATGATGATAATTTAAGACTGTATTGGAAAAGGAGTTCTCTGAATATTATTACATGATCCATGCACGTTCAGATGCAAAACCCGAAATTTACAGTTTTCCCAAGTTGAGATATTGGCAAATAAATCTGGTTAAATTAAAGAAAATAATAACATAATAACTATGCGCTACTTTTTGGTCGTATTTTCAAAAATGTACCTTGCAATTTTGAAAGTAGATGGTGATAAGACTGTACTTCCGTATTGCTAAAATGCTGCTTTCTTTGGAGTTCAAGATGTCAATTGAAAGCTAGCATTTGTTGGTGGCGATATCTTGATTTTTGGGAAAGTGCATGGCGTTTATCGTTTTTGCATCTAAACTCTTTTAAGGAGTCGGTCACCCACCTTTGCACAGTATTTTTTGTGGGCCCTAAGAGCACATCAGACACACCAAATTGCATTCTGAATACGAGGAACACCTGATGATATAAAATCATTTTGATTTTTTGAAATTCGCGATACAATACAAATTTTATGGCCAATTATTAAAGAATTGAAATTTTTAACATTTAACAGTTCTCGAAGTAAACTTTATAAATCTGTACTTAAAGTGTATAGTTGGGATGAAATGCCGACCATCAATTGAAACATAGCTCAATCTTAATCATTTATTTAGTCCTAACTAGAGGTAAAAGAAAAAGTTCACTATTTTACTAATTTCTTGGAAAAAAAAGAGCCAAAAACATGCATTTTTGGCATGTTTTCTGACAATCGAGTCACAAAAATCAAAGACTTGGAACAAGTCTAAGCAATATATGAGTATATGCCGAAATTTTGCTGTAATTTTCACTTTTTGTGTTACATTAATTAAATGGTTGGTTATGAGAATGAAACATGTCTTTTCCAAAAATAAGAATGCATAAACTGAAATTAGTCTTAGTACAAGTCTTTTGGGCTTGATTGTCACAGCATACGAAAAACACCCTAAAAACCCTTATTTCCAAAAATATTAAAATTTAACTTTTATTGCTATAGTTAGGACTAATTAAAGGATTAGAATATAGCTATGTTTCATTTTGCAAAGAAGGATATATTTTTTTAATCCCCCAAAAATAGTTCTGTATTTTTCTGGAATAGAGAGTAATACTTCATAACATAACATATTGCAATAGGTTACTGTTTTTTCTGTTTGCTGTTTTGTTTTTGTTTTTTAAAATATTATGTTCAATTATCAGCAGAGCAAATCCATGATGGTACGCGACCAAACTATGCAGTACGGTTTCTGTCACTTTACCTTGTTATCGAGCCATCGTTGCACAGTATTTTTTGTGGGGCCTGAGAGCACATCAAATGATCGTTGGCTTTTCCTCCCAGCTACATACACTTTAAGTACATATCAGTAGATTTATACATTTTACTTCGAGGACTTTCAAATATCAAAAAAAATTTAAAAATCTCAATTTGTTTTTTATAATTTGCCATAAAATGTGTTTTATATCGCCAAATTTCAAAAAATCAAAATTACTTAATATAATCAGAAGGACATTCCTCGTATTCAGAATGCAATTCGATATGTCTGATGTGCACTCATGTCCAATAAAAATACTGTGCAAACGTTGCAAACCGATCCCTTAAAATGGACAAAAACCCTTTCCAGACAGTTGTTATATATTAGGCTTTAAAAAGCTAGGGCAGTTTCAAGAAACGATTTTATTCATTTATTTTTAAATTAATTTTGTATTAAGGTGTCAAGTATTCAAAAGTACACAGCATACATTTTGGTTAATTTGCACATTTGAATTACAAATGTCAATTGTTTTAAACAATGTGAATATCGAATAAAGTAAATTTTCTTCAAAATATGTCACAGAATTTTATGATTTATTGCAAAAAAATAAAACTAAAAAAAATTTAAAAAAAATTAATTTGCCATTTCAGCTTACATGCATGTAAGCTGAAATGGCAAATTCGTTTGTTTTTTTCATTTTTGTAGTTTAATTTTTTTGCAATAAATCATGAAATTCTGTGACATATTTTGAAGAAAATTTACTTTATTCGATACTGGATGCGCTATTAAAGAAAAACGAACGCGCGCGACGGCTTTGAGACATTTTTTTAGCCCTACTAATATTATTTCAGCATTTTGGGTCAAGAATATATTTGACGGAAATCGGAAAACTTGATGAGTTTTTTGGGTTTTCTCAAAATTACCGGTACTCAAGTAGATGTAAGGGGGTTTTGCAACAAAGCTCTTCACTAATATAACTGTTGCTCTGTTTGTATTTGTGGTCTTAGTTGAAACAATCCATAATGTTCCCGTAAACCATGCAGACAAACATGACATAATTTTTAGAGTACTGATTTTTAAATATTTCAAGTAACATTAAACCCAAACCCGTAATATTTCACAGGTTTCAGGTCGACAGTCCGAAAGGTCATTTCCGAAAACACAATAGCCTTAACCCTAAACCTAACCCATCACCCTAACCCTAAACAAGACCATGACTCTGGTCCTAAATCTGACACTAACCTTATAGCTCTATCCCTAACACTAACCTAACCCTTATGATAACCCTTAACCTAACCTTATCCCTAATCCTACATCCACTTGCCCATTTTGCATATTCTGGCTATTACATTTAAGGGGGTACTACACCCCTGGCCAATTTTGTGCCTATTTTTGCATTTTTCTCAAAAATTATAGAGCATTGGTGACAAGTAAGATATGTATATTATAGGGGCAAGGACTACAACTACTGTACTTGAAATTTTATTTCAGCACAGACAACAATTGTGGAGTTACAGCCAAAAATGAGGGAAAACCAATATTTGATCAATAAATCAATAACTACTTGCCTTGAGTTGCTGAATTTTAAGTGTAGTCCTTGCCCCTAAAATAAACATATCTTACTTGCCACCAATGCGCTATCATTTTGAGAAAACTGCAAAAATAGGCACAGAATTGGCCAGGGTGTAGTACCCCCTTAAGCAGAAAACGATGATTTGTATTAATTTGTGTGCAATTGATAGATTTTCACATCTGATATTTTCAGTCACCATACTCCCTCTGTTTGTTAGCTTCCCAAGTGGATTTTTTACTCGGGCTTTCGCGATCAATAAACTGGTAGATTCCAAAATCAGAATTGTTTAGTATTGAAGCACATGTATTGAAGTGAACCATTATAATTATGCAAGATATGTTGCATTCGATAACTTTTATTGTCACTAATCATCTAATCAAAGTATTCTATACTTTGATCTAATTATATTCGTTATGGCCATTCTTCGCTCGTACTTTTCGAGGGTCGTAGCCGTCCGCAAATAGAAATAGTTCTGGCTCAATATAGCATTTAAGGGGCTGTGCAATAATTATGAGCCTTATGGGAGGGTAAAATGGGGGGAGGGGGGTTCTTTGATATGTGCGATATGTGGCACTCCTTTTAAATAAAACGCACTAAAAAGGTAAACAAAACAGAAACGTTCTAATATTTGCAAATTTTCCAATATAATATCTAGACCAATAACATGAATAAGGTTTTCAAATTGGGATCTCAACACTTTGGCATCTGTGAAGGGCTGGCAAGGATTTGTTTGGCAAGCCGAAAGAGGGCAAGCGATTTTTGGCACGCCTTTAAGATATTTAACCCTCCCCTGGCTCATAATTGCACAGCCCCTATAAAGTGTGTTAAACTTTGACCTGATTGTATATATTGAAGCATTGTTTATTAAACTAGATACCCCATTCATTTTTGTTTTTCTACAGATGAAGACGTTATTGTGCTTGCTACTACCGTTGGCATTGGTTGCTACACTTGTATCTGCTCGACCACCAAGACATGGTATAGACATTGCAGATTGTCCAGTGGAGCCAGTAAATTGCCAATTCACCGGCGGAGATGGTAACCATGGTAACGTTAACATGCACTGTAATACCACGTGTCTTCATGTACACTACCCGTGTCCAGAAGATTGTATTGAGGACGATGACCCATCATGCAGTACTGTCGGTCCATGGTGTCCTATGAGAGCGAGAGAAGGTCGCACCATTCTTAAAAAAATTGGAGACTGTCCTGTTGATTGCACTGATGTAGACGATCCAGCTTTGTGTGATGTCGGGTGCCTTCATCGAGATTTCCCGTGTCCTGATGAAGATTGTACCGCGGAAGGACAGCAATCATGCACTGATGTCGGTTCATGGTGTCCCAAAAGGGAAAGAAAAGACCGCCCTGATGGACATTCAAGACCTAGTGGACAAGACGGACAGAGAGGCGCTGAACAGGGAAGACCAGAAGGAGGACGTCCTCGTGGGCCACCAAGACCAAGTGGAGGAAGAAGTAGTGGAGAACGCCCACAGCGAGGTGGACGTGATGCTCGGGATGCCCACAGAGGTAGACGTCCTGGACCAGCAGGACATGGACATGATCATGGTGTAGACATTACAGATTGCCCAACAACGCCAGATAATTGCCAATTCTTCGGCCGAGATGAAAACATGCACTGCAATATCACGTGTCTTTATGAATACTACCCGTGTCCAGAAGATTGTGTTGATGAAGATGACCCATCATGCAGTACTGTCGGTCCATGGTGCCCCAAAATGGAAAGAGAAGATCACCATGATGAACGTCCACGTGGGCGAAGACCAAATGGAGGAAGAGGTAGTGGAGAACGCCCACAGCGAGGTGGACGTGATGCTCGGGATGCCCACAGAGGTAGACGTCCTGGACCAGCAGGACATGGACATGATCATGGTGTAGACATTACAGATTGCCCAACAACACCAGATAATTGCCAATTCTTCGGCCGAGATGAAAACATGCACTGCAATATCACGTGTCTTTATGAATACTACCCGTGTCCAGAAGATTGTGTTGATGAAGATGACCCATCATGCAGTACTGTCGGTCCATGGTGCCCCAAAATGGAAAGAGAAGATCACCATGATGAACGTCCACGTGGGCGAAGACCAAATGGAGGAAGAGGTAGTGGAGAACGCCCACAGCGAGGTGGACGTGATGCTCGGGATGCCCACAGAGGTAGACGTCCTGGACCAGCAAGACATGGACATGATCATGGTGTAGACATTACAGATTGCCCAACAACGCCAGATAATTGCCAATTCATCGGCCGAGATGAAAACATGCATTGCAATATCACGTGTCTTTATGAATACTACCCGTGTCCAGAAGATTGTGTTGAGGACGATGACCCATCATGCAGTACTGTCGGTCCATGGTGCCCCAAAATGGAAAGAGAAGATCACCATGATGAACGTCCACGTGGGCGAAGACCAAATGGAGGACGAGGTAGTGGAGAACGCCCTCAGCGAGGTGGACGTGATGCTCGGGATGCCCACAGAGGTAGACGTCCTGGACCAGCAGGACATGGACATGATCATGGTGTAGACATTACAGATTGCCCAACAACGCCAGATAATTGCCAATTCATCGGCCGAGATGAAAACATACACTGCAATATCACGTGTCTTTATGAATACTACCCGTGTCCAGAAGATTGTATTGAGGACGATGACCCATCATGTAGTACTGTCGGTCCATGGTGCCCCAAAATGGAAAGAGAAGATCACCATGATGAACGTCCACGTGGGCGAAGACCAAATGGAGGAAGAGGTAGTGGAGAACGCCCTCAGCGAGGTGGACGTGATGCTCGGGATGCCCACAGAGGTAGACGTCCTGGACCAGCAAGACATGGACATGATCATTGTGTAGACATTACAGATTGCCCAACAACGCCAGATAATTGCCAATTCATCGGCCGAGATGATAACATGCACTGCAATATCACGTGTCTTTATGAATACTACCCGTGTCCAGAAGATTGTGTTGATGAAGATGACCCATCATGCAGTACTGTCGGTCCATGGTGCCCCAAAATGGAAAGAGAAGATCACCATGATGAACGTCCACGTGGGCGAAGACCAAATGGAGGAAGAGGTAGTGGAGAACGCCCACAGCGAGGTGGACGTGATGCTCGGGATGCCCACAGAGGTAGACGTCCTGGACCAGCAGGACATGGACATGATCATGGTGTAGACATTACAGATTGCCCAACAACGCCAGATAATTGCCAATTCATCGGCCGAGATGAAAACATGCATTGCAATATCACGTGTCTTTATGAATACTACCCGTGTCCAGAAGATTGTGTTGAGGACGATGACCCATCATGCAGTACTGTCGGTCCATGGTGCCCCAAAATGGAAAGAGAAGATCACCATGATGAACGTCCACGTGGGCGAAGACCAAATGGAGGAAGAGGTAGTGGAGAACGCCCACAGCGAGGTGGACGTGATGCTCGGGATGCCCACAGAGGTAGACGTCCTGGACCAGCAGGACATGGACATGATCATGGTGTAGACATTACAGATTGCCCAACAACGCCAGATAATTGCCAATTCATCGGCCGAGATGAAAACATGCACTGCAATATCACGTGTCTTTATGAATACTACCCGTGTCCAGGAGATTGTGTTGAGGACGATGACCCATCATGCAGTACTGTCGGTCCATGGTGTCCCAAAAGGGAGCGAGAAGGACGCCATCAGCGAGGTGGACGTGGTAAACGTCCTGGATCGGGAAGACATGGAGGCAATCGACCTGGACAAGGAGACCGTCCAAGTGGTCCAAGACCAAGTGGGAGAAGAGGAAGGGGGCGAGGTGGACGCCGTCATTAAGGTACACATGATGGAGAATGACTGGAAACTCCTAAACTGAGCAACCATGTAGTAGTTTAGGTATTTTTTTTTCCTCTTAAAGGTGGGTAACCTGATTGATAGCCTCATCCCCAACTTTACCCTATCAAAATGCAGATTTTGGTATCAGGTGAAAGCTCATTTTTCATTTTTCATTTTTCTCATTAACGCATTGAAATTAGGCGTTCCAAATCGGTATATTTCCGAAGAAATTGTCAAAAAACTGTCGAATTAGTCTTAAATGTGGTATACCACGTTTTCGATTAATTCAACAGTTTTTTGATGATATCTCCGGAAATACACCGATTTGGAACTCCTAATTTCGGTATGTTAATGAGAAAAACAGGATCTTTCATTTGATATCAATTTAGACTACCAATTTTACGCTGTATTAAATGTCAGTAATTCCATAAAGAATTAGTCGCATTTACAAGGAACACTTACATGATCTTTTGCATGAATGTATGAAAGGGACAACATTCTATGTTATACATAAATTTGAATTTGATTTTCCAAATATATCAGGTTACCTTCCTTTAAAATGAGTTATAAGGGGCTTCTGTTAATGCGTTGATGTATTTTCATTTTTACTTTAATAGATATGTGACACTTTCTCTTGAATTTGGCATAATGTCTATGGATATTTCATTACATCAGCATTTTGTAATTTCTTATTTTGTTTTAAACTTTAAAATGAGTGATATATTTTAATTATGAAGCCATATTTTGTTTATTTTTGTATTTATGTAACAATTGTTGCTATTGTATATTAATTACTTAACACGACGCAAAGACCTTTATATGTTTGTTTGCCGTAGCCCGACCGATTTTCCAAAAAAAAAGAAGCAATGTTGATTCAAAACAGTGTGGTTATTTACAACATAATTGAGTAATTTGGGCCACTGTTTTCACCAAAAATGTCTAATGACACAAACGGCGTCACCAGTATAATAATTTCGGGAGCAAAACAATTAAAAAAAAGACTGACTGATTCTACTTTCTTCGCCCTATTACGGCAAACAAACATTTTTAGGCCCAAGGCCATCTTAATTAAATCCTGAGTCTCACATCTGCCGCGCGCGTTAGTAAAAACGTATTCTTTTTTTTAAACAAAAAGGCGAAAATAAAACTCAAAATTCCTATTTGATTTCAAGTTTTCAACAAATTTTGAAGTTTTCAACACAGAGAAGAATTATTTTGTTGCAGTGACTTTATTTGTCTACTATTCCAACATTTGCAATAGACATAATTTGATAATTTTGCACAAAATGCTTGTCCGCAACCCTGTACTGACACGTACAAAATAATAAATAATAATAATAAAATCAATTGAAAAAAAAACCCACCGCATTCCGCATTAGGTTTTCAATTTCTCACAATAATTGAGACTCATGATTTAATTAAGGTGGCAGAAATTGTTGCTCTTGAGATATGTTGATCGCAAATGTGGGGAATATATACGACCACAACACATTTCTTGTATTAAATATTTGTTTGAATTTACGCAGAAACCACAAGAACTGTACTTTCAATTCCAGAAAAATGCTGCACTATTTTGGAGTTTAAGGTGGTACTAGACCCCCTGATAAATTTGTGACTAATTGTGCATTTTTCTCAGAAAATTACTACACACTGGTAACAAAAGTTATGTATACTATAGGGGCAAGGGATCCAATAACTTCACTGAAATTTCAGTGATTCAAGACAAGTGGTTCATTATATTATGTTAAGAAATGAGGTACTAGACCTCTTTTCTTATCATAAATAACGTACCGCTTGTCTTGAATCACTGAAATTCCAGTGTAGTAACTGGATTCCTTGCCATATAATAATTATACATAACTTTTGCTACCAGTGTAAAAATATTCACAAATTTATCAAGGGGTGTAGTACCACCTTTAAAACATTCCTAATTTCAAAAATTGCATCTTCTTTGATCTTTTTAATTTTGAACAATTAGTGCTGTATTATTGGACTTAATGGAGATTACAGAACTACGGTTCCAATGATTTATATCTATGATGTACATAAACGTTGTTATACATGTAATATGTCTTTAGAGCCATACAGTTTAAAGCCATAATGTACCATCAAGCCATAATGTACCATTTTATAACATGAATTTTTTTTCATACCTCATTTTTTGGCATACACGTTATTTTGGCTTAAAATAGACAGCTTCCTAACAGTTATTTATACTAATATTATAATTATTTCAGCATTTTGAGTAAAGAATAATAAAATTTAAAATGTGATGGAAATCGTATAAATTTAAGTATAAATTGAAATATTTGTTATTTTTATCGCGTTTTTCTATAAATATTGTAATTTCTAATATAAAATTAAAGTAAGATTATCATATTTTTTTACATTTCTACCTCTAAAAAGTTTAAAATTCTGTACTTATCTTTGTTGTTACCATGCGTGAGGAAATTATATTGACATTTTGGGATTTGGTATAGACGGACTGATATACGCCCACTTATACGTAACAAACCGTCTTCTATTCGTAACAAACCTAACATGGATTTTATATTATTTATATATGTTATTTAATTTATATCACGTGTAATATTGATAACGCATTGATTGTATTTTGTTAATTTAAACTAACCAAACTGTCAATTTTTGCTCACCATTTGTATACAAACGGATCCACATAGATTATCCGTTGCAAACCTGCCCGTGAAGAAGAACCGTTTGTTTACAAACACCTGAAACACTCCAACCAATAGTTCACAAGCGATTTTTATGTTTTGTGTGTTTGTTTGTTTGTTTGTTTGTTTGTTTGTTATACTCACTATTAATATTTCGTCCCGTCTCATTAGAGGAATTATGTATGACAATTTATACTATACGTATAAAGCAATTATTTGTATTTATATTGATAACATTTTGAATGCTGGATCATTCAAAACAATGAAAAAGAAAATAAATCACAATCAAAATTTAAAAAAAGTATATAGTGTTATCTTTTTTTCTTATTTCTGTACGAGTTAAGATGGTACTACACCCCTGATAAATTTTGTGACTAAATTTGCATTTCAAGTTTCTCAAAATATAACTATACACTGGTAATAAAAAAATATGTATATTATCGGGGCAAGGAATCCAATTACTACACTGGAATGTCATGTGAAATCAGGTAGACTAGCGGTACCCCTTTTCTTATCATAAATAATGTACCGCTTGTCTTGAATCACTGAAATTCCAGTGTATAGTAACTGGATTCCTTGCCCCTATAATATCCATAACTTTTGTTACCAGTGTGTGATTATTTTTTGAGAAAAATGCAAAAATAGTCACAAATTTATCAAGGGGGTGTAGTGCCATCTTAAAGCTATAATGAACGATCTTGTCAAATGAAATTGGTTAATTCTCTTTAACCCGATTTGTTGCTATATAGGCCCTATTTATAATGTTAACACGTGTCCCAACGTGCAACTAATTGGAATCAACCAAAATCGCTGTGTTTGTATAGAGAATATGAGAAGAAAAGTAGATAACAGAGTAATTTTTAATTAATGTCGTAACGACATTAAAGAGGAAGCCCGGCCAAAGCAGTTCTTCTGGGGTGAACCAAACCTGCCTTGTTATCAAATTAAGCAGTGACAAGATTACCTCTGAATTTGACAGGTGCTAATTGATGCAATAACTTTAAAACATCAATTAGCACCTGTCAAAATCAGAATTAATTTGATTACAAGATAGGGTTGGATCACCCCAGAAGAACTGCTCTGGCGGGGCTTCCTTTTTAAATCACACACATAGAGCTCATCGCCAAGCTACCAGGAAGGCAAGTGGCCCTTTTCCTCATTATTTCGAATTACAATGGACAAACAACCTTCTTGACAGTTATTACTAATATTATTTCATACATTTTGTAGAGAATAACAAATAAAAAAACCCCGGAAATATAGGCCTATTAAAAATATGATCTTATTTTGCCAAATTAAACATAATTATAGCTAAACCCTACTCCTTTAGTTAGCTCTAACTGGCAATAAAAGTCAACTACCCTCAAACAATTAAGGTACCATGTTCACCCCTATGTATCCTAAGCAAAGACAAATCAAAATTGAAACAAGCAAGCAGGTACTCTTTTCTGGCACCTCTCTTGTTTTTCAATCATTTATTGTAAACCACTCAATGGACATGAAGCTCAACTAATAAGAATGGTTAGTTTTGTTACCGACGCTAGAGGGACACCAGTATTTCTAACTCCCAAATCAATCGACATTATTATACATAAGGTGCCCTTGGCCTTCAAGATATACTAAATACTTATGAGCAGACGACTGTGGCGCGTGATGTGGCGGGAATGAAAAAGGCGGGAACTTAAAAGACAACATTCTATGTCCGTTGGGAAATAAAAGATAACAAGCAATTCTTCAGCTACCCTCTCGATGTCACAAACATGTCCATAATAAGTCAATTTGTCCCAAGGCCATGCAAATCAAATGGATTTTTTGTTCTTATGAATAAAGAGGGAGTTACAAATGATCCTATGCTCGCGTGTCAATTGAGAAAGGTTATTTTAGGGAATTGTATAAGGTCTATATTAACCGTTATATGTGGTGGTTGACAGTCAATGTTAAGCTACAATGCGATTAGGACGACCATCTGGGATTTAGCGCGCAATTGTTGCAGATTTAACTTTTCAAAATGGCTTTAGCGTGCTTTAACATGTTTTATTCATTGATATTTCACTTTTTGAACTCGTCTTTCATATTTAAGCTGTGATGACTCTTTCAAAATGTGATTGACGACTTGCTCAAACTTGTATTGTTAGAATAGCCATCATATCACAAGTTTTGTTTCATTTAGTTTTTATATTATTATTTGCTTAAATATATAAGCTTTATAAATTACATTGTATGTGACATAACAGGATAATCATGAAGTATAGATACTACAAACGGCGTTAATCCTGGGGGACATGAGGACGTGCCCCCCTTACTCTTAGGGAAAATTAGCAATTAAAAAAAGCCACTTTTTGACAATGTGTAGGTTAAATGCCCCAAAAAACTTTTCTAGATGGATTGACGCTGCTGAATATGATCAAAGATTGCAACTGTAACAATACTGAGTTACAAAAGACAGAGAGAAAAAGGAGAGAAGGAAAAAGGAAACGGAGAGAAGGAAAAAGAAAACGGAGAGAAGGAAAAAGAAAACATAGAAAAGGAAGAGGGGAGAGAGAAAGATAAGAGGGGAAGATAGAGAGCGAATGCGTGAATGTTGAAGTGTTTATCCTTTGTGCACTGGGCCACTGGTTCAAGCAGTGGTTGTTGAATTGAGTTGATAAACATACACCGACTTCCTGACTCGATTTACCATTTAGGGTTGCTTTTTATTCCTACAAAATGTTCTCTACATGGGGAATTATGTAGAAAAACATCAAAATCTTCATTGAACTTAAACAAAATAGTTGAAATGACAGGTCATGCTTGTAATCTAATTGAAAAGATGCTTGAAAGTTTAGTGCTGTTGATTGATGGTTTGTGCCTATGAGTACACGCTGCGTTTTGTGTGTGCATCCGTGGGGTGGAAAACGTACATTACTTTCAATATTGCAGTGAGAGAGATGGCCAATGCGCTTTGTCATAATTAAAAACGAAATACACTGTAAAAAGAAATGTGTACATCTTATGAAACTAAAAAACTACAAAACAAAAATGGAACTCAAATTAAAGGTACGTGACCACATCAATAGCCTCATAAATCATTTTACCTCTTTTAAAATTGAGATTTTGGTATCAGCTCATATTTTTCTCATTACCACATTTAAAACCCGATAATATATATTTCGTTTATTACAGGTGGGAACAAAAACGTGGTAAAACGGGATACCCATATAGGACTTATACTATCCTATGGGACATTGTTAAACAAGTTTATCCATATCAAAACCGCTGTGGAGCAATACATCTCAAAATTTAGAAGATTGTTTTGATAGTAGGCCTCAATGTTGACAACACAATGAAAAAATCTGACCATCCACCTTTAAAACTACACATATCTATATGGAGTCTTGCAATATAGATGTTAATCTGACCATCCACCTTTAAAACTACACATATCTATACGGTATCTTGCAATATAGATGTTAATCAAATTTAGTAAGGTAAATGTTATGAATACATGCAACAACAGGCCTGTTGCTAAACTGGCCCTATAATTTAGTTGTTTGCTAATACGTGCTAATATCAACTGGCTTGTAATAACCTGGACATTAGCCCAAATTACTGCGTTCATGAGGTTGAGTCCTGGGAATTCTAAACACATTATACGCCGTGTTATTGACCAAGTAATATACCGGAAATTGCCCATATTCATCATGCTGTATGAGATAACGTTCACACAAAGTACTCACACTTTCCCCGTTGATCTCTACTTAAATGGATCCGGTATATCAGGATGAAAACATTGTTCTTTTCTTATTTTTCAGACAACTGGATTTATGCCGCTCATATACACGCCTGAATATGTGGATTTACAAAATGGATATTTTCATCAATTTGCACTTGTTGAAATGGAGAAATTTGAAATTCCATATGTGGTAGGGATTTTGTGGCTGCGAGTTGTAATTTTGCTTTTTAGATCGTAGTTAATATCTCATCGATTGATACGCGCGCAAAACGTTTAAAGCTGTACCATGAGTCAATATTTGACATGAAATCGCTAGAAAATTGGCAAAAAATATGATTTGAGGTCAGGTGCGGACATGGTACTAGGTTTTATCCGATAACCCGGTCATGAAAAACAAGAAAATAGAAGGGGAGAGATAAAAACTGAATAGTATGGATCAATAATGAAATGGTTTTCTTGCAGACACATGATATGATTGTATAATGGTATACTTATATCCTCGACTTTAATAACAGTATGGATATATGGACAAGCTCAATCATCATGTTGACTTATATATCTTCCCGTTATAGAATTCACATAACCAGCTTCAGCCCTACACGTGCCTGTTGACTTGTAGTGCGCCGAGGCCTTGTGGTTATTTAGCATAGTGCGGATTATAGATAAAAAGTATATTTTACCATAATAGTTTATCTTTCTTTCACTAGTTTTACAAAACTTTCAATTTAGTTCACTTTTATGCACACAATTGTTGCTTCTTATTCTCATTTTACTCTTAGGTTGCGTTCACACAGAAATATAGTGATTTTAGACTGGTCAGGACTGGTCATGGCTAAATTTATGCGATCATGATTAGGAATCAGTGAGTGTACACGTTTACTAATTCATTGTGATTTCGTTAGTGATAATGACACAGTCGTGAACCAGTAATACAGAACCCTAAAATCAGGGAACAAAATAAACCATCGCACCCTAGGTTAGATTCACAATGTCGAATGGTGAACAGTCGGTGGCGATTCAAATCATTGAACACTGTTTTAAAGGTTCAGCAAGTCTAACCATGAAAGTAAGAGGAATCTCACATGATCAAACTATAACCACTGCTGATATTGGTACTGATGAAGTAGCTATACCTACAACTGATATTGGTACTGATGAAGTAGCTATATACCTACTGCTGATATTGGTACTGATGAAGTAGCTATACCTACTGCTGATATTGATATTGATGAAGTAGCTATACCTACTGCTGATATTGGTATTGATGAAGTAGCTATACCTACTGCTGATATTGATATTGATGAAGTAGCTATACCTACTGCTGATATTGGTACTGATGAAGTAGCTATACCTACTGCTGATATTGGTACTGATGAAGTAGCTATACCTACTGCTGATATTGGTATTGATGAAGTAGCTATACCTACTGCTGATATTGGTATTGATGAAGTAGCTATACCTACTGCTGATATTGGTATTGATGAAGTAGCTATACCTACTGCTGATATTGGTACTGATGAAGTAGCTATACCTACTGCTGATATTGGTATTGATCAAGTAGCTATACCTACTGCTGATATTGGTATTGATGAAGTAGCTATACCTACTGCTGATATTGGTATTGATGAAGTAGCTATACCTACTGCTGATATTGGTATTGATAAAGTAGCTATACCTACTGCTGATATTGGTATTGATGACGTAGCTATACCTACTGCTGATATTGGTATTGATGAAGTAGCTATACCTACTGCTGATGTTAGTATTGATGAAGTAGTTATGCCTACTGCTGATGTTGGTATTGATGAAGTAGCTATACCTACTGCTGATATTGGTATTGATGAAGTAGCTATATACCTACTGCTGATATTGGTATTGATGAAGTAGCTATACCTACTGCTGATATTGGTATTGATGAAGTAGCTATACCTACTGCTGATATTGGTACTGATGAAGTAGCTATACCTACTGCTGATATTGGTACTAATGAAGAATCTATCTACTGCTGATATCCGTAATAATGAAGTAGCTATCTACTACTGACATCCTCTGCTGATAACCGTATTCAGGAATTATCTAATTATCTATCTATATCTAGATAGCTATCAACCACTGTCAATTTTACCGATAAAGTAGGTATCTACTGCTGATATCTGTATTGATGAAGTAGCAGTTTGAGAATGGTATTAATTGAGTGGCCCAGTATAAAAACGGCCCATGGCACATTTTTGAAAAATAGAGGGCGCTGTTGAAAAATGCCAATGGTCACCAAAGGTCATCCATACAAACATAACACATCATGAATGTAACTCGGGAATGTTGTCAATTTAATCTTTTAAGCATCAAATTTCTTATGTATTTTATTGAACATTCGTACATTTACAGTGCCGATTTCTCCCAATGACGAAAAATGTGCCATGGGCCGTTTTTATACTGGGCCACTCAATTGACTAAGTAAACATGTACCAGTAGTGATTAGTAAATATTATACTCTGCTGATTATGGAGTTGATGAAGTAGCTATCTACTGCTGATACTGGTATTGATGAAGTAGCTATCTTCTGCTGATACTGGTATTGATGAAGAAACTGTCTACTGCTGATATTGGTATTGATGAACTAGGCATCTAGTAGGCCCTACTGTTATTGATACAGTATAGCTATCTACTGCTGATATTGGTATGCTGCATCAGTGTCCGAGCGCGACACACTATATGGAGTTCAACCGGCATGCAAGACTCAACAGTATTAAGCTAATACGTAAGACTAACATCGTGCCTTATACTGTTGAAGATATTCATTTGTCTTACCAAAACTTTATGTAAAATGTCAATTTTCCCCTAACGTTTAACAAAACACATAATATATTTTAACATTTTGCCGAATCCATAGGCTATATAGCAGACAATATTCATCATTGTTCTATAATACCGATAGAAATGTTTTTATTAAAACACGATTTATTAAACTCACAACCGCGTAGTGTATAATAAACATCCTTCCCTCTTACAATACGGAATTTCAATTCCTCCCTGGTTACAACTTCGAAATAGACTATTAAAACAATTCAGTCGTTAGTAATAACAAGCCAAAAGATTTCTCCTCCCTGCGGACCACTACTCAAAAGTCATTGAAACTTATCAATGGGATTGACAAACGTTGATGAACAACCGTAGATAAGGGATACGGTTTCATTAAAATATACTTCGGCAAAATCTCCCGTATATACTGCCAAGACCTTTTTACCGTTTAAGTCGTCACTGCGGTTAATTTCCGCGTGAATTCTTTCCTTGGTGATTATATAAAGACCCTAGGATTTCTCTTACTTGTTCTTCTGACTGGAGTAATTAACCCACGAGGTTGTTGCGGCTATAATTACTCAATTATCCGAAACATTATTATCATTTTTTTTATCTTATAGACGAGCGAGAACATGATATTGGTGATGATATCTAACCGTTTGAAATTCAGCTTTGAATATATTAACGGGGTTCTCAATTTTATAATGAAGCTTTAACCATTTTATGCAAATTATTTCAATTATTTTGGCTTTTGTTAATCCGATTAGCAGAGATGTAGAGTCATGTGACTTGGACTCGAGTCTGACTCGAGTCACTATTTTTGGGACTTGTGACTTGACTTAAAACTTTTGCAAAATGACTTGACTTACTTGTGACTTGGACAAAAGGACTTACTTGTGACTTGGACTTGACTTACAAAAAATGACTTGTTTGTTACCATCTCTGCCAATTAGTCCATGTGTCATCATTGTTCCAACATTTACATTTTATAAACACGGAATATAATTATAGAGGAACAAATATTGCTTTATATATCATACAAGCACACTAATCATATAAGTTCTTTTAATTAAAATTGTGTTCCCACACCTTTTCAAGTTTCAGTAAAATTATCAAACTTTTTAACAAAAACAAAATGCCAAAACAGAAACAAAATAAGTCTATAGACGATACATACAACAACCTGACGATAAAATTAATAAGGATATTGCCTGATGGCGCTTAGAACATGCTTGGGAATATTTTGCTAGGATTTATTCCCTATGTTTTGAATACGGGTATTAGGCATTGTACGCCCATCAGGTGGTGTTTAACAGCGGATGAATGCCTGTGGCGTTTGAAGCAACGATCTTGGATGTCTTGGGATGTGCCGGAGCAGAGATCATTTTAGGCGGGAAATTATATTACTAGTTGAACTTACTGGGTAAATATTAGGTGGCCTGGGAAAATGGCGGGAAAACATTGGTATGCGCTATCATATGAAGGGAATGATCTGCTCTGCTATATATATGACGGGATGTTGCCTTAGTGCATTTTACGTTGATGTAACGAGAGAATATAGATTCTCGGCACTTGGAGAAAAATAGTAGACATTTGAAAAACTGATATTGAACAAGGATTTGGAAAACTTTAGTAAAGACAATGATGATCATTGCGAACACTATAAATAGAGAATCATGGTTTTCGGAAAAGAAAAGGAAAAGAAAGGAAGAGGACGAGTGACATATAGAAAAATAAGAGGATCCTTATGACGACGATGACGAAGCCGATTTAATGATGATGACGACGACGACGACGACGCCGACGACGACGACGATGATGATGATGATGATGACGATGATGGTGATGATGATGATGATGATGACGATGATGATGGATGATGATGATGATGATGATGATGATGATGATGATGATGAGGATCATGATGATGATGAGGATCATGATGATGACGAAGATGACAGAAGCTAATGATATTGTTAGGCAGTATTGCTGTGATGATAATGATGGAGACGACGACGACGACGATGATGACGATGACGATGATGATGGCGATGATGACGACGATGACGACGATGATGACGATGTTGATAATGATTAAAGTTATTGTTAGTGACTTCTGCTTTCTAACACATCCTTAATGGAAATCCAGGTTCAGGAAAGTCTACCTTACTGCTGTACTTGAAAATCAACAACTTGGTTAATCACTAAAAATGGGCAAACTTTGCACAACAGTACATTGCTGCTTGGTGCAATGTTATCCCATAGTCTCAATCCAGGTCGAGTAAATAATATTTGGCTTGTACCTGTAGGGCCATACATTGGTAGCGGATCATCGCTATGTTTTGAAAGAGGCGGAGCTGGAACAAGTAAAACCTCAATTAATATCATGAGTATGATATTTATGTTTAGGTAAAGGAACGGGGGATGAGGAAGAGGCTTAGTCGTCACTTGCGGCTTCGTGCTACAGGCATTTTAAATGTTGATCAATATCATTTTGTGTTTGTTAAGTGTAATGGGTCATATTGCCGGATGATTGTATGATTTCATAAATTGAATTGGATTTGTTCCTAGACTGAAATTTGTATTAACTTTGAACTCAAGTGAAATATCGATTTCGTTTTAAGTCAAGTGAAATTATTTTGAAAAAAGCTATCAAAGTATTGCAGTACTTAGGCTAGGCTTATTTAAGGGTCAAATTTAAATGCGTCATAAAATATGAAAAACATATTTCTCCAAGAAATGTTCATTCTGACTAAAAGATCGGACAAAACCAATTATATCTTGAAAGTGTTTTTTCACTGGGTTTTCACCATCAAATCTTCATATCTTATGATCCTAACACTAAATATACACTTAAACTGAATTTACCCTAACCTAACCGTAGTAACCTAACCCATTGCCCACTTGCCCCCAACCCTGATTCTTACCGGACAGTAAAATAAAGACTCTTGTGCCACCAGGCAACCTGTCTTCAAAAAGCACTATGTACTATTGTAAATTAAGCAATAATAATATACAATCACATACAAGGATGGTCAATCAATGGACAACCTAGTTTTATTTTCATTTCATTGGTATTTTCCGATGATATAGACAATCAACAACTTATATGCAACATATTATAGAGGAAAAGACAGCTGATGTGTCTGTAGCTCGGACGTACCGGGTCACTCACCGATGTGTTAATTGGTTTTCCGCCGTTTAATAGTGCATCTCGATGTCAATCTGTCAAAGGCAAAGGTGACAACTCAACTATGTAATTATAATTATCTGTAAGAACAAGAAATGAGTTCCAACAATACATTGCAACCCTTAATAAGAAATATAAACCTGTTAATGTGTCCTTTCTGTGCCCTTTCCATGTCTGTCTCTCTGCCATCTTTTCTGTCTCTCCCTCTCCATCTTTATTTTCTTCTTCTCTCCATCTTCGTATCACTTCCCCCCTCTCTATTTTCTTTTGCTCTTCACTTATCTCTCTATCATTCTTTCTCCCCTTTCCCTCTTTTTTCTCTCTTTCTCTCTGTCTCCTTTGCTTTTCCCTCCTTTCCCCCCTCTCCCTTCTTCCTTCGCACTACTTTATTCACTTTCAGTGCGCAGTCTTTCTCTCACATTCTCTCTTTCTCCGCGTTCCTACAGCTCAGCTCTGCCTTACATGTTTATCCACAAGTTATAAACATCACTTATAGGTTACTAAAACTGGCAAACGCAAGTGCAAGGTCACGCTGGTTGTGGTAAACTTGCGTTATGTCAATCACAACGCAATGCATGACGGGATGTAGAAACAGTCCAGTCTGTGATGATTATTCATAATAGATCGGTGATTAGGAGTAAATCTTAATTGCTAGATATTATGTGGCTAGCTGAGATTGTTATATGGAATTTAATGAAGCCGATAATCTTGATAATTGCTAAATGAAGAACGAATTATGATGTGTGTATAATAATCACGGCATTGTGAATTTATAGAATGCATGGATAGTCAAATAAATCGTGAGTGAGGCAGGCTGATTAGCAAAGGAAAAGTCACAGAAACAGAGATTTTTTATAAAATATCTTTTTTCACTTTATAACACAAATGTAGCAAAATTACTATCATCAGTAGATAGCAAAATATGTCGCAGAATTACTATCATTAGTAGATAGCAAAAATATAGTAAAATTGCTATAATCAGTAGATCTCAAATATCCAGGCACGTTGCTATCATCTGCAGATAGCAAAAATCAAGCCAAATTACTATTATCAACAGAAGGTACAAAAAATCCAACTAAATTGCTAGCATTAGTAGATAGCAAAAATCAAAAAATTTGCTATCAGCAGTACAGAGCAAAATAATTTTAAGGACAATTACTATCACCGGTAGACATCAAAATTCCAGCTAAATTGCAATCATTAGTAGATAGCAAAAATCAGGCCAAATGACTATTATCAGAAGGTACTAAAATTCCAATAAGATTGCTATCAATAACAAAAAAAAAAAACTCAACTAAATTGCTAGCATCGGTAGATAGCAAAATTCAGCTAAATTACAATCACCAGTAGAGGACAAAATTCAGTAAAATTGCTATCATCAGTAGATAGCAAAAATCGAGACATTTACTAACGTCAGTAGATAGAAATAATCCAGCCAAATTGCTATCTTCAGTAGAAAGCAAAAAGCCAATAAAGTTGCTATAAGTAGATAGCAAAAATCCATTTAAGGATTTCATCAGCATAGTAAAAAGCAAGCAAAAATCGCTATCATCAGTAGATAGCAACAATTAAGCAAAATTACTATCATCGGTAGATAGAGATAATCCAACTAAATTGCTATCATCAGTAGATAGCAACAATTCAGCGAAATTACTATCGTCAGTAGATAGAAGTAATACAGCTAAATTGCTATCATCAGTAGATAGCAACAATTCATCGAAATTACTATCATCAGTAGATAGAAATAATCCAACTAACTGCTATCATCAGTAGATAGCAACAATTCATCGAAATTACTATCGTCAGTAGATAGAAGTAATACAGCTAAATTGCTATCATCAGTAGATAGCAACAATTCATCGAAATTACTATCATAAGTAGATAGAAGTAATACAGCTAAATTGCTATCATCAGTAGATAGCAACAATTCATCGAAATTGCTATCATCAGTAGATAGCAACAATTCATTGAAATTACTATCATCAGTAGATAGCAACAATTCATGGAAATTACTATCATCAGTAGATAGAAATAATCCAACTAAATTGCTATCATCAGTAGATAGAAATAATCCAACTAAATTGCTATCATCAGTAGATAGAAATAATCCAACTAAATTGCTATCATCAGTAGATAGCAACAATTCAGTGAAATTGCTATCATCAGTAGATAGCAACAATTCATGGAAATTACTATCATCAGTAGATAGAAATAATCCAACTAAATTGCTATCATCAGTAGATAGAAATAATCCAACTAAATTGCTATCATCAGTAGATAGCAACAATTCAGTGAAATTGCTATCATCAGTAGATAGCAACAATTCAGCGAAATTACTATCATCGGTAGATAGAAATAATCCAACCAAATTGCTATCATCAGTAGATAGCAACAATTCAGCGAAATTACTATCATCGGTAGATAGAGATAATCCAACTAAATTGCTATCATCAGTAGATAGCAACAATTCATCGAAATTACTATCGTCAGTAGATAGAAGTAATACAGCTAAATTGCTATCATCAGTAGATAGCAACAATTCATCGAAATTGCTATCATCAGTAGATAGCAACAATTCATGGAAATTACTATCATCAGTAGATAGAAATAATCCAACCAAATTGCTATCATCAGTAGATAGAAATAATCCAACTAAATTGCTATCATCAGTAGATAGCAACAATTCAGTGAAATTGCTATCATCAGTAGATAGCAACAATTCAGCGAAATTACTATCATCGGTAGATAGAAATAATCCAACCAAATTGCTATCATCAGTAGATAGCAACAATTCAGCGAAATTACTATCATCGGTAGATAGAGATAATCCAACTAAATTGCTATCATCAGTAGATAGCAACAATTCATCGAAATTACTATCGTCAGTAGATAGAAGTAATACAGCTAAATTGCTATCATCAGTAGATAGCAACAATTCATCGAAATTACTATCACCGTTAAAAGGAAATAATCCAACTAAATTGATATCATCAGTAGATAGCAACAATTCAGCGAAATTACTATCATCGGTAGATAGAAATAATCCAACCAAATTGCTATCATCAGTAGATAGCAACAATTCATCGAAATTACTATCGTCAGTAGATAGAAGTAATACAGCTAAATTGCTATCATCAGTAGATAGCAACAATTCATCGAAATTACTATCACCGTTAAAAGGAAATAATCCAACTAAATTGATATCATCAGTAGATAGCAACAATTCAGCGAAATTACTATCATCGGTAGATAGAAATAATCCAACCAAATTGCTATCATCAGTAGATAGCAACAATTCATCGAAATTACTATCGTCAGTAGATAGAGGTAATACAGCTAAATTGCTATCATCAGTAGATAGCAACAATTCATCGAAATTACTATCGTCAGTAGATAGAAATAATCCAACTAAATTATTATCTTAAGAAGATAGCAACAATTCATCGAAATTACTATCATCAGTAGATAGAAATAATCCAACTAAATTATTATCATCAGTAGATAGAAGTAATCTATCTAAATTGCTATTATTAGTAGATAGCAACAATTTAGCGAAATTACTATCGTCAGTAGATAGAAGTAATTCAGCTAAATTGCTATCATCAGTAGATAGAAATAATCCAACTAAATTGCTATCACCAGCAGATAGCAACAATTTAGCGAAATTGCTATCATCAGTAGATATAAATAATCCAGCTAAATTGCTATCATCAGTAGATAGCAACAATTTAGCGCAATTACTATCATCAGTAGATAGAAATAATACAGCTAAATTGCTATCATCAGTAGATAGCAACAAGTCAGCGAAAATACTATGACAGTAAATAGCAATGCACCAAGAAAATTGCTATCATCAGTAGATAGCAAAATAATTTCAAGCTAAATTACTATCATCAGTAAACAGCCAAAGTCTATCATCAGTAGATAACAAACTTTGCTAAAAAGTAACACATTTTTGCTTTGTTAAAATTGTTGCTATCAACTGAAAATAGTTTGTTTAATATGTATTTTGTCTATCTGTTTGTCTGTCTGTGTGTCTGACTCTTTTTCCTTTCTTTTTCTTTTTCTTCTTTCTTTCTTTCTTTCTTTCTTACTTTCTTTCTTTCTTTCTTTATGTTTTTCTTTCTTTCTTTATGTCTGTATGTCTGTCTGTCTGTCTGTCTGCGTGTCTGTCTGTCGGGGTGCCTGTCTATCTGTCTTTCTTTCTATCTGCCTTTCAGCTTTCAGTTTGATCATTTTGCTGATTTAATAGGTGTTGTGGAAACCATTTATAACAAATCATTTTCTGCCGCCTTTCTATCCCTCTACCTTACTCGTTTCTCTTTTGTATAATCAACAAATTAGAAAATGCCTAATACAATTTAATAATTGCTACAATTATAAAGAATAAAGGCTGTGGTGGTATTTTAATATTTTTATCTTTATAAGACAATATTCTTACGATACTGAGTATTTACAATGACGAGCACCTGTCTTTTGTTCTCCGATACACAGAGACTATAAAATGCCAACATCGTCTAACCTATTTGCAAGGAAAAGCAACAAAATAGCAATTTCTATGTTTGTGCAATTGTATTTCATACCATTCATACTGATTTCACAATTTTTAAACGCTTCAACGACAGATCACAAAATTATTATTTTTCATTGTGCTTGGATGTTAATAATATCCTTTTTTCTTCAGGGAAAACACCCAAACGGATATTACATATAAAATTTACAATGGCAAGATCAATAGTGTTGAATGTGTTCAACAATCATGTCAAACGTAACTATCTTTAGCTAATGTCATTTTGCGCAATTTTCATAAATTGAAGTAAGTTTTGAATGCGTTATTTAGAAATATTAAATTATCACAAACACACGTAGCATTGCTACACAATTCTTTAAATTCTTTAATGAAAATTGTTTTAAATTAACCAAATATTTTGCAATCATTAACGTTAAGACGAAATGCTGCTAATTTTACCATGAAATTAAACTTACTAAATATATCTTATTTTTGTTAATATGATTGTCTTTGAATTTGTATATTTGCCAAATATCTGTATCACAATCTAAGAGAGAATATAATATAGAGAGAAAGACATGCGTTAAGAACGTAAGCAAATCAGGGATAAAACTAAGAGAAAATGAAAGAAACATGAGAAGATGAGAGAGAGGGAGAGGAGGGAGGGAGAAAGGTATAGAGGGACAG
Organism: Amphiura filiformis; assembly: GCF_039555335.1. NCBI lineage: Eukaryota > Metazoa > Echinodermata > Ophiuroidea > Amphilepidida > Amphiuridae > Amphiura > Amphiura filiformis. The sequence continues at coordinate 15,702,193 of NC_092643.1, read as the reverse complement.
GGAGCACTCCCTTTACCGCAATTGTGGGGACCATAGTGGTGCTTTTCACTGTATTAGTGGGGAAATGTTTGCATAATGGGGACCCGGGAGTGGGGAAATTGCGATGAGAATGAGAAAGACATTCACAGAGGAGGGGCGGAGGGAGGGAGAGATGGGAGACAGAGGGGGGAGAGAGGGGAGGGAGAGAGGGAGAGGACCCATTGTTTGGCAATGTCCCCACTAATACGGTTTGGCAAGGGGGAGAGATGAAGAGAGAACGTGTAATGGAATAGAAGCCAGCAAGAGAGATGTGGTAAACTGCGTTCTGTCTTTAGTTTTCTTTCAAGCTGAATTCAAATGCCATTGACATGACCAAGACAAAATAAAATCTTTAAAAATCCCAGACCTCGATAATCTTCTCAAATCTCTTGTTTAAGACATCAAACTTGCAGATGTTTCATATAATATATAACTCTTTTTATCAAATTTCCGGAAACAGATGCCATATCTTATGCAAAACTCTAATTCCCAATTTTATAATCCGGATTAAAGTCCAATCACCGCTCTGCTTAACCTGTTCAATGTGGGTCAGGGTTTAATTAATCTAAGTAGAGTGAACAGGTTTATGTTTTTATTTGTTTTAAAGCCAACAGTTAATTAATCTTGTCGGAAGTTAAAACAAATATCATTCATCCCAATGGGAGTGGAATTGGCAAGACGACTTTCGATGAACACATAAGCCGCCGCGATGATACTAAGGTGTTTATATAGTAAAAGGCGAAGAACTTCTTGTCTGCCGTATCGTACGATTAAGGTTTTACTTTTAGCGTTGTTATCCACTTGAGAATGTTATATTTCAAATTCTGAGCCTAATTTTAGGCGTAGAGATAAATTATCGTCTTACGTTTTGAAACACCGAATTCTTCCTAAACTTCCTAGTTTCTCAACGTGGCGATGAGTGCTCTTGATATGGGCCAAATTTATGCAATACTTGTTAATGCCATTATCAAAATGACTAAAGAATAAATAAAACATTCGAAATGAAAAAAGTCGCAAACAGATATGTCCCGTCTAAAATTACTGAAATGAAATGATATAGTTGTAGCATGGTTAGTTATAAAAGAACAGTTGTGTCTTAACTATCAAGAAATCATGCACCCTTTTAATCCTTCATTTTTGCATCGGATGGTTTTTAAACCTGATAACTCGTAGCCTGAAGGCTTATCTCCGACGACCAAGGGAAATCAACGTACCTCTTATCATCATTGGAATGGCTTGCAACAGGCTCTCTAAGACAGCTTAGACTTTGACCGCTAATCCCCCAAGTGGTAAAATAATAACACACGTAACGACAAAGTGCTTCGTAGACGATGATGCATAAAGTTGACATCATAAAGGTACGTCCAATGACCTATCTGTGGCTATCTGCAAATGGCGCAATCCAGGAGTGTAACGGGCCAAATGATAGGAGTTGGTGGGGGACAATCGTAAAGTCCTATGAAAATGTACACAAGGCGCGCAAAATTTTGTCTTTTTTACATGTATTTGGTTAATAATAAAGTGCCTTTTTTCTGGCGTCGCTACGTAACGAAGAGGAAAAACCGCGACGTAGACGCTATGCGCTAATGCGTATTTTTAATCAAGATTCTAGCTATTCATAATGAAATATGAATATCAAGTTACTCAGGTTGTTGCATACTTCACCAGTTTACACCGTTTTAAACTTTTGACACAATTATTTCAACCATTTTTCTATAGTATGCAGTTTTTGTGCGGTAGATCGCGTTTGAACAATATATGTAAGATGCAGGGGTGAAATTAAGTGGGAGACGGGAGCCGTTTTGCCCCCAGAAACTCTGAAATGGCCCCTGGTTCCATCTTAATTTTAGTTGACCAGGGGACACTTTCCTCACAAAACTGGCCCCCTGGATAGTGAACCAAAAATATCAAATTACAAGCAAATAGTGCTTATTTAATTCATCCAGCACATCTTTATTTTTATTGGCCCCTTAATGGTAATTGAAAATGGCAGCTGTTTTTTCCAACTCTTGGTAAATCAGGGGCCACTCATTTTGCCAAAGTGGCCCCTGGTTCAAGCACTCTTATTTTCACCCTTGGTAAGATGGTGTCCGAACTCTGCGTAAAAAAGTAGAAATGTGCCATGTGTGTCACTTTATATATAGTTGTGATATAGACATTTCAAAATAGGTGAAAACCACCTTTAAATACCCTTGTTGAGTGGCTTTAGCAAACGGATCAAACTCGATTGGCGTGACCATGCATGTTATAGAGGCGAATGTTACTGGATATGCTGTTATGTACAGAATGTAAATGCAATAGCCATCCTTTGTTTCATGTTACACTCATTAAGCTGATTTTAATTACAGTTTAATAAGCCACATGTCCGCTTTTTACTTCTTGTTGGTGCCCTCCAGCAACATATGATTAAGTTGTTTGCTCATTCTCTATTTCTTTTCAAAGGTATTGAATAATGATATAAGAAGTTCTTGCCCCCTTCCTTTCTCCATGAATGAATGATTGCGTAATAATATGACGCGTTTGATCAAAAATGAGTGCAAATCCGTTTTAAGATTGGACGTTTATTTGATTTGATTTGTTCGGGTTTTGACAATCCTGGATAACCTAAGAAAGCCTCTATTGAAGCTTATTTCCATTGGGGTCCATTTCAACACCAGGACGGGTTGGGAACAGTCAGGGGTTAACACCCTACTCTTTTCGAAACTGGCTACGAGATACATGTACAGGTATGGCTCTCTGCACACGGGACCGACGGCTTAACGTCCCCTCCGAAGGACGGAGTACTTTCATGATTCATTTACCCAATCTACAGAGGTTGCCAATTAATTTCAGACTTTTTTTTCCAAGTCAATATCTCAGCAAATCGCCACCGCCGGGAATTGAACCCGGGACCTCATGCACTAAAGGCAAGTACCCTAACCATTGCGCCACGTTCTCGGTTATCAAATCCACATTCGTTGACCCTTAAGGAATATTCAAGTTCTAAAGGCGTTACGGAAATGTGTGGGGTTGCAGAAAAAAACGAAAAGCTCAAACAAAAAGGTCAAAATGACAGTATTTTCAATTCAACTCCAAGAGTGCATAGAAATCTCAAAGAATACATGAGAACTGGATTATATGTGACGTCCCATGTCAAAACCAGACACTTTTGGGCAGGATATCAATTTTGAGGTTTTTACATATCTTACGGGATCTGGAATGAGCGTTTTGAGCGTTTGGACAGTATTTTTTGTGGGACATGATGAGAGCACATCAGACATATCGAATTGCATTCTGAATACGAAGAATATCTTTCTGATATCAAACAATTTTCATTTTTTGAAATGCACGATATAATACAAATTTTATGACAAATTAATAAAATTTGATATTTTTCACACTTTTGATGTATAACAGTCCTCGAAGTAAATTTTATAAATCTAATGATATATTCTTAAAGTGTATGTAGCTGGGAGGAAAAGCCGACGATAAATTGAAAATTTTGACCATTCGTATTGAAGATATGATTTTTTTACCAAAACACCAAAAAATATTAAGGTCTTTTGGGGGGGGGGGGGGAAATCCTTTATCTTTTATACGGTATATTATCACACTGGCTTGTAAGCACATGAATGTCCTGTGACAAAGACTCAAAAGTTGTTTCAGTCCACTGCCTCAAATAACTTAATGAATGCATTGTAAAAAAAAACTAAGCCCAACAATCAAGCTTTGTTATCTTGATAATACCATCAAGTAAAAAATATCAAACATTGTCGCACTTGTAAAGTTGTAATCATAACAACATTCTAATAATAGTAATACGACTTCTCATAAAAAAGGTGAACAAAAAATATGTCCAATTGTCAAATAATAACAATAAACATAAAAAAACATTCCAGTAATCATGGCAATGAAAAGTTTCCAATTACATTAGTATAAGAATAAATTCCAACATCTTAAGTTTTTCTTTTTCAATTATTCTTCGGCAAATTTAAGATGTTTCAATAAATCTTGCAAGATTTCAACACAGTTTAAATTAATCTTATCCGTATAAGTTGAATGTTGCCTATTCAGTTCACAATGTACACCATTTTGTCAATGATTTCAATTCAATAAATACACAAAACTGGACCTGGTTTGATTTGCCTGTTCAATACTAGTTATCTTTCACTTATCATCCGCCTTTTTTGCTGACCTTATGTCTACACAATTACATCAAACAAAAACCGATCCAAATATCTTTTGTTCCTGTAAATTAGCAAGTTACCCTTTTCACTCTTATACAAGTCAGAATAATTACGTCCACAGACCTGTTTCAATGTTTATGACTTGCAAATAATACAATATAGACTATTGAAAGAACACTGCCTCGGGGTGCCTCAACATCGCTAACATTGCCCCATAATAATAATAGTAACAAACGGAAACGGGTCTTCCCCATCAGTGAGGACATGTTGGAAAAAAGAGTCGGGAAGACTTCTAATTAGAAACGAAATCTTCAATTTTAATGTCAGAAACACGATATGCCTGGAGGCAGTAACGACCTGTCTGTCTTGTGAAAGGGTTTCAAGAAAGTTGTAAGATTTTTATTATTTATATAGAATAACAATGGAATGGTTTGTGTGAAGCAGTATGTAAAAATGTCACAATTATAAGAGTTAACACAACATTTTACATACCCTGGTTCCCGTTTCATCTACAGCTCTGAATGACCTGGTATACATTCAAGGATGATAATGAGAGACAAAGGTCGCAGAGAACCGTGCGTCACAAAATGGGACCAACAAAATGTATCCCGATTTACATGTGTGATCATGATTGGATGAAAGTTTCTTGTAACGTGCGCATGCGCTGCATTAACAAAAACATATCTTCATATAAATTTATCTCACTGTTACGCACGCACAAAACTAAAGTATACGAAACATCTGCGAACTTACATCAGTTCAAACGAAACTGTCTTTATTGTTGAATATTGACAATACATGCGGTAATAAAAAATAAAAGAGTTAGTTTTTTTTTAAATGACGGTTTCATTCACGTTACACAATGCGCAGTTTGGCAGTAAATTGGAAAACCATCAGCGATGGAAAACTAAATTTCATTCATCACAGCAGGGGTTTTATCACAAAAATGATTTTATTACAAAAATATTCACAATATTCCAACACGTATGAAATATTTGTTCACAAATGGAGTTTAATAAGGAGTTACAAACAATCAAACTTAATACCTCATTATTCCACGGGGCGGATTCTTATGATGAAAATAGCTTGAATCATTGCAAAATGATGATAAATGTCAAAAGGTTTTCTAAGTTGACAGGCTAACAAATCTAATAATCACACCACTGGTATTACCACTGATTACCACCGAATCGAAGGGTTATACCACCAATTAGCATACAAATCTGGAGTTAAACCTTTTCGGACAAAAATACATATGTCACCCTTATGATTTCACACGTATGTTTAGATCATTCAATTATCTTTCTCAATCCAAATCTGGGAAACTTCATAAGGAGTAAAAAGATACTAAGCTGTGATCAATCTATCAAGACGGCGATTTATATCGCTGTGTCATGACATGTCATGTTCCAACTTGATTTTTTTTCTTACTGTAAATACTAGTTTTAAAGCATTTATGATTGTAAAGAAATTCCAAGTGAATGACACCAAGATTTGGTGTACATTAAGGGGGTACTACACCCATTGATTTATTTTTGCATTTTTTTGCATTTTGTGAAGAAATTACAAAAAAAAATTGGACAAAGTGGTATGCAAAATGAAGGGGCAAATCTTCTCGTTTTATTGGTGGTATCGGTATCAATGTAGCTTACATGCTTTTACAGATAGAAGCCAAAAGGAGGTACATCACTGATGATTTAAATTCACTTCATTTTGGAAAGCTTACTATCAACGGATTTCGTTAAAATTTTGGATATGTGTTGCTAACACATTAGGGAAATAAAGTTGATATGTAAAATGGGAATAAGTGGTTCCTGATTTCTTTTATGACTTCATGAACTTGGTGCTCCACAACTATCAAAAAGGAACTGGTTAAAATGCTTCTATTTTCAATGTTGAGCTATATTTTGCATTTTTAACTTGCGACATTATTGCACTGAAACTTAATTAAGCCATAGGTAACAGGTTACACTCTTAAAACAAACTAATCAAAAATGATTAGAAACTAATCAAATTTGATTAGACTGCCGTATCGATAGGTGACTTACTAGAATCTAATCAAAATGATACGGAGAGTCTAATCAAATATTTGATGAGGAGGAACTAATCATTTTTTTTACAAGTTATCTAATCAAAATGATTAGATAACTATTCAAATTTGATCCTTATCAAAATAATACGTAATATATCAAAAAATGAATAGTTTACTAGTTGCAGTTGATTAGAATCCATTCAATTTATTTGAATCTATTTGACTAGAATCTGGTTAAAATTCTAGTCATGTTAATTTGGGTAAATGCGTCATCTCTTGTCCGCTTCACGCTAAGAGAGGAACACTATACGACTCAACACTGTGGTGTTAAATAGCCATCGAGTGTATTTGATAGCATGGTGACACGTATTACAGAAATTATCTATAAAATTACGGTCTTAAAAGAGGATGGCAGAAAATTATAATGTATTTGCTTGAAAATATAAAATCTATGGTGTTAAATAGCGTTTGCCCTGTGTTCTTCACCCGTGGTTTTGTTTCCTATTATTTCAACTGAGATTCTAACGTACTTTTAAAACATAATGAACACAAAAATACAGATGCTAGATTAATATATCAATAAAAGTGGATTTCTTACTAGTGCCTATGTCCCCACCGTACTGTACAAATGTGTAATGGCGGCCGACCAAGACCCCGGATACAGCAGCGTGCGTACTTTTGACCAATGAAATCCCTCATTATCGTTGACGTCATTTTGATGAGTGTGTCGATTCAAAGTTTTCTGCGATGTTGATACTAAATCGCATCAAACGATATGATTCTATTTAAAAATGATAAGGGATCTATTCAAATTGATGAGTTTCTATTTAAAAAAAAATGAATAGACTTTCTATTCAAAAAAATGAATAGACTGTCATTAGAGTGTACAACAACCATACTACAGCAATGATGAAAAAAATTGTATTTCTTGTCACCTATACAACCATATTGGGTAGTTTTCCGTAAGCTTAAGTTTTGTGATTTTGGTAACTATTTTATATTTATTTGTGAAATCCGTCTCAACTAGGCATTCTAAATTGTACTCACCATTTACATCCCAAGGTATATTAGTATATCCACCATGCACTTCTCGATATATATCCAGTTAAAGACAGAATATCAAAATTATGCCTCATATGATATCACAGACTCTCACATGTGTATTCAAAATTGATGCTTAAATTTGACCTGAACCAATTGACCTATAACCTGACATACGGTGACCTAATAGCCTTTTCTTCTCCTAACAACTAATGACTATGCATCCATTGTATAAGTGTTTATTTAATTTATTCAGTGTTATATCATGGTAGGTATTTTGCATGCACCACTATAGATTTTCTATAGAGAGTATAACAAAGGATTTAATGTATTCTATTCATGTACCCTACTTGAACATTTTCAAAAGAATAAATTATGGTTTGTTATGAAACACAGATCTGAGTTACTAGGTTACAGTAAAAAAAAAATATATAGGGCTAAAATGACTTACTAAAATTGTTGAAATTCACTTTATATGTAGATATATTTTATAAGTTCAGGACATGAGGTGATAAACATATATATGTACTTAATAAATTTGCAAGAAAAAAAAGAAGAGGGGTACTGATGAAAATCGGGGTATTATGTATAGGATAATGGCCAAGGATTAGAACGTGAGTGAATAAGAATGGCCGCGGCGCGATAGCGCCAAGGCCATTCTTATTCACTCACGTTCTAATCCGCGGCCATTAACCGACTTAATACACATCTATGACGTCGCGCTATTGTTTTATCGCTCCATTATTTTCCACGAATGGAGTGTTATAGAAATAGGTTGCTCATTTACAAATTGATCAATTGCAGATTGATACCGTAATAATAACAATGATTGTGCAGGTGCGATTGAAAAATACATTGACTTAGCTTTATGTAAAATCTCTATAGAATTACCCATCACGATCCAGGTGTTTAGTTCAAATCATCCGTAACCACCCTCTTGAATTATAAAGATTTAAAATGTTTGTTACACAAATTAAATAAACGTAGATTCGCAAAATCATTCAAGTGATTAGACCATCAATAGGTCTTTATGCCCACTTCTAATGTGTTAACTATTGAAGTAGCTGCGTTGAGGTCTCTATTTTGCATAATAAGGAAAATTGGCAAAATGGTCATAACAGTAGTGTACCTCAAGAAAGCTAGACCTGTTGCTATACCTGAGCAACCATGCAGTTGTGAACACTATTTTTTTAGCTTCGTTGAATTTGAATAATTTTAATGATGGAACCATTCCGAGGATATAATCGTTGATTCTCACAATTAAGGACTTAAATCGGGCATGATTCTTCTTTTGGCCGAAGAAAGGTAAGAGAATTGTAAATGTGTGAACTTTGTTTTATTTGGTTGGCCCTATTATAACACATTTTACCTAGGCCTACATGTCGCTGAACTTCGGCGGCAAAAAAAAAAAAAAAAAACCTTCGCCGCCCTCGCCGCGAAATAAAAGCCCCAACTTCAACTTCCAGTCCCCCTTACAAATCCAAAACCTAACACTTTCATTCCCTTTTCAAATAATCGCGCTCTAAAGTCACTTACACACATCAAAGTGTTATAAACACTGACGATATAAACGATTTCTTAAACGCCATGTTTAAATATTAAGCATTGTTAGTGTTTAGAGTTTAAAAGTCCTCAAACGTTCGAAATTTGTAGTTACTACAACTGGGTTGGCCCTATATGTATTACAAACCATTTTACCTTCATTTCCCTGTACTTCGAGGGCACCTCAACTTCCAGACCAATGGAGTATCCGTAACATTATAAAATTAATTATCGGATGGGCCTACCACTGATCATGCTGATCGATATTCAAGCATGCCAAAATACCGTCAGATGAAACAAAAATGCAGCTTGTACGAAAGCAAAATAAAAATTATACAGAAAATAGGCCTACTGTGGCTTTTATCATTATTAAACATGCCCAAAGCAAACAATTAAAAAATAAACAGATTCATAGGCCTAAATGCATAGGTACAGAACATAGCAATATGTTGCCCAAATAACAAATTATACGTAGGACCTACTCCCCATTCCAGAAAAAATACATAATTGTTTTGGATTAAAAATATATTATCCAGTTTTGCCAAATGAAACTTAGCTTAATCCTAATCCTTTAGGTTATAGTCCAAACTGGCAATGAAAGTCAAATTTTAATATTTGGTCAATTTTTGGAAATAAGGGCCAAAAAACATTTTAGGGTGTTTTTCGACCTTCTTCGTATTCTGTAACAGTCAGGCCCAAATACTTGAACAAAAACTAATTTCAAGTTCATGCATTCTAATAATTTGGAAAACACATTTTCCAATCTTTTTAATATCCAATTAGCAAAAATGATATGTGATATTAAAATTATGAGCTAACTCTTAGCCTATACTCAAGATTTTGAATGCTTAGACTTGTGCCAAGTCTTACAATTTTGTCACTACAATGGTAAGAAATCATGCAAAATTGCATGTTTTGCGACCATTTTACCTCAAATTGACCAAATATTGAAATTTGACTTTTATTGCCAGTTAGGACTAGCTAAAGGATTAGGATTTAGCTATGTTTCATTTGGCAAAACATGACAATATTTTTTTTTATTCAAAAAAATTAGTTCTGTATTTTTCTGGAATTAATAGGGAGTAAGAAACTGAAAACGTAGTATAAAAATATAAAGAAGAAAAAATGTTATAAAAGCAGTAACATGTTTAACTTCCCTTTCTTACCTAAATTTAGCGTGGAAAGAAAGGTCCAAATAATTAAAAGTATACGGGTCTAATAAATGAAGCCTAAAATAAGTATTTTCCAAAGTGAGGCTAAAAACATATCTTGCATAATAAGTAGGCCTACAACTTAGCCAACAATTTAACCAACAATTTAACCTGCCCGTTATGATCTTGCCTTGCTTTTCACAGATTGCATTGTAAATTTATGTTTAAGGGCTCGGATAGCGACGTTTTCACGTATTTTTGTGGGACCTGAGAGCACATCAGACACACCGAATTGCAATTTGAATATGAGGAATGTCCTCAATTTTGATTTTTTTAAATTCGCGATATAATACACATTTTATGGCAAATTATTAAAAATTTATAGTTTTGAAATTTAAAAGTCCTCATAGAATTGCACTTAAAGAGTATGAAGTTTGGGTGAACAGCATACGTCCATCATATGAAAATTTTGACCTTCATTATTGAAGATAATAGCTCAAAACACTAAACAAAATGTAGGTCTTTTTGGAAAAATGTTTATGTTCAATATGAAAGCTCAACATTTTCAATTGATGGTCGGCTTTTCATCCCAGCTACATACAGTTTAATTACATGTCATTAGATTTATAAAGTTTACTTCGAGGACTAATAGTTTGCTATAAAATGTGTATTACTAGGCCTAGTATCGCGAATTTCACAAAATCAAAATTATTTGATATCAGAAGGACATTCCTTATGCAATTCGATATGTCTGATGTGCTTTCAGGTCCCGTAACAATACTATGCAAATGTTGCTATCCGCTTCCTTAATTTATTGTATTAATGAAAATCATTGTCTTGTTGTTTTTCGTATCATTGTTTTGCATGCATGAATGAAGTAATGATAACAATACTGCACTTTTCGCAAATACTTGCTTTTCGAAAGTGCAATTGTTATTAACACTACATTCGTAAATGCCAATACTCTTTCCCTGAGAAGTATTTGGTCTCAGAAAAAAGAGAAAGGCATTACGAATGGCGTGTTATTGTAATCATCGCTCCATTCGTGGAAAATAATGGAGCGGTAAAACAATAGCGCGACGTCATAGGTGTGTATTAAATCGCCTTAAATGATAGCCACTTTGACACTGGTATTATAAAGTGATTGGGGCAATGACATTATTGATATGTATATGATTATACTGCAAGATTTGAGATCATCTTAAGCAGTGAGGTGTTGCATAGGATCAACTGGGCTTAGTTTTGGTAGAAAATATCAAGTTATGTGAAGAACATCTCTATTGTTGTGGTTTTTCTTGGTATTGTGATGGCTATGACGACGATGACAAATAATACGAATGCGACAATAATAATAATGATGACTCTGATTTTGATTTTGATTCTGACTCTGATGATAATGATGATGAGGCATCATGAGAGGGAAGTATGAGGGTAGAAGGAAAACTTTACTCCAATAATAATTACAACGTAATTTCGTTTAATACCGTAAAACAGTGTAGGATTTGATCGAACCAAATATACGCAGTAAAGTAAGTTTTCCAGGGAGAGGATCTCCGCAGATTATATGCTCCATCATCATGATCATGAAAAGCCATGTCTTTTGTAAAGTGCTTTTTCTGTTGATGCTAACAAGAAAAATCAACAATGGAACTTTACAAACATCTGTACAAATGAGACTACATTTTTATTTACTGTGGAAAACAATTAAGACGTATTTTGAGTTTTTTTTTTTTTTGACAGAGAAGCTTTTGCCCATTATTGTCGATATGATCAGATTAGAGTCAAGCGGTAGCATGACCAGCAAGTTTTTAAAAAAAACGACTGATAAAGAAGAATAAACAGATGCGCCGCGAGACTATATTTACACGGACCAAAACGCTATTGTTCTATGATATTTTTCGCTGGGTGCAAAATATATCTAAAACCATGCTAAATCGTATTTACTGTCCAAAGTGTCATATTTTAACAACTCTTTATTTCAAAAACTTACACCAATCTTACAGTCAATCCGATTGTTTGATAATAAACAAACATTCTTGCTTTATTTCACGCGGTATTTCATAGCCAAAATTAGTGGCAAATCATAGCTAATCATACTGATATCCACAATCTTTCGTCACTGCTACAGCCATACATGGCTGTCACTGTCGCACTAATTTTTCAGATTCACTTTCAAATATACCCAGGCATTTTCCTGGATACCCTACATACAAATTCTGGACTCCATTCGCCAAAAAATCAAGTTTTTCACAATTCTTTTATTCTTTCCGGACCACAGCATATATCCATATTAATAAATACTCAACTTTCACACAACGTAATAACGGGACGTCCCCGTGGCGAAGTGGTTAAGGCAATGGACTTCTAATCCATTCATGCATTTTTGCTCAAGTTCGAAACTTCCCACCACTTTTTTTTAATGTTTTATTAATCAATTTATTGTCGTAAATCAAGAATAACACCATTTCGAACATCCATTGCTATTGTGATATTATATTTTTTTCATCAAACAAACATGTTTGATTTTTTATTCACATTTAGTCCTAGGCCTAGGGCCTACTTTCACCATCCAGATGCTATCACCATGCCTGACTATCATGGCATGGCATCTTCGTCATTTAAAACACATTGATCAGTGGCTCTGTTCACAGCTCAGACTGAAATTATATTTGATATAAATATTATAAATTAAAATCACAAACCGCGAAAGATCGCCAACAACTGCCGCTGAATATTGATATCCAACTAGATTTCCCCACAGGGCTATAAAGAAACACAAACCTTGAAATTAGGATATCCAACTACATTGCCTCGCAGGGCTATAAAGAATCACACTCCACGAAATATGGATATCCAACAAGCTTAAACTATAAATTAAGCTCCCGATACAGGGCAGGACTTAATAAGGGGAATTAAAATCACAAACCGCGAAAGATTGCCGACAACCGCCGCTTAATAGGGGTATCCAACTAGATTGCCCCGCAGGGCTACAAAGAACTACAAACCGCGAAATTTGGATATCCAACCAGATTGCCCGCAGGCCTATTGATTATAAAGAACCACAAACCGCGAAATATGGATATGCAACAAATTAAGACCACAAACCGCGAAAGATCGCCAACAACTGCCCCTCAATATTGATATCCAAGTAGATTGCCCCGCAGGGCTATAAAGAACCACAAACCGCGAAATTTGGATATGGAACTATTGCCCCACAGGGCTTCAAAGAACCACAAACCACGAAATATAGATATCCAACAAGCTTAAACTACAAATTAGCTCCCGATAGAGAGCAGGACTTGATGAGAGAAATTAAAACCACAAAACACGAAAGATTACAAAGAACCACAAACCGCGAAAGACTAGATTGCCCGCAGGCCTATCGATTATAAAGTATCACAAACCACGAAATACGGATATCCAACAAGCTTAGACTATAAATTAGCTCCCGATAGAGGGAAATTAAAACCACAAACCACGATATTCAACTATATTGCCCCGCTGGGCTACAAAGAGCCACAAACCGCGAAATTTGGATATCCAATTAGATTGCCCGCAGGCCTATCAATTATAAAGAACCACAAACCGCGAAAGATCAACAACAACTGCCGCTCAATATTGATACCAACTAGATTGCCCTGCAGGGCTATAAAGAGCCACAAACCGCGAAATTTGGATATGCAACTAGATTGCCCCACAGGGCTACAAAGAACCACAAACCACGAAATATGGATATTCAACAAGCTTAAACTATAAATTAGCTCCCGATAGAGTGCAGGGCTTGATGAAAACCACAAACCACGAAAGATCGCCGACAACCGCCGCTTAATAGGAATATTCAACTAGGTTGCCCCGAAGGGCTACAAAGAACCACAAACCTCGAAATTCGGATAGCCAAGTAGATTGCCCCTGCAGGGCTACAAAGAATCACAAACATTAAAACACGATTATCTGGGGCATTTAGACGCTTCCGTAGTATAGGCTTAAATATACGCGCATTTACCAGTTCCGACATGAAGTAGGCCTAAATCGGATTTACTCTATGTGTGTCTCTCTGGCATTGTCAACATTGGGTGTGTGTTGTTCATATTTACATTTTCCTTACATTTACGTAGCCTTGAATAATTATAGTATATTAAAATGTTTATTGATCATTTTGTACGCCTCTGAACATTACAGTCACGCGTGACGAGCAAGTTTTAAAAATAAACGACTGATAAAGTTTTGTTTAATTATTTATTGTCATGAATCAAGAATAGCAACTTCAAACATCCATTTTTCGTTTTATTCGTTTTATGGTGCACGTCGTAACCTGATGACTTTCCAAGCTTGGAGCTGCTTGGCTACATTCATAAAAAGAAAAGAAATCTACCAAAAAAACGTTGACAACGTAAAGAAATCAGCAAGTATAAAAAAACCCACCTCGGCTCACTTTTTGAAACTTGGTCCCATTTGTAAAAGTTACTGATTTAAACTTTATCATATTTATATAAATTTAAAACATTTCCAAAAGTGTTAGGTATCTTTAATGTGCAGATGCGATATTAATTTGTAAGCTTTCTGGAACGACCTGAAAGGTTATTATCTTGTTCTTGCATGGTAAGCCAATATCCTATTGTGTTTTGTTTTATAATAATCATGATTAACATGATTAATGATTGAATTAAACGAATAACAAGTACGCTTGTAATCTTGTTGGAAACGCTGTATTCTGTTGAAATAAAATAAAAACACTGATTTGCTGTTGGTGTTCAAAATGGGACCAAGTTTCAAAAAGTGAGCCGAGGTGGGTTTTTTAAACTTGCTGATTTCTTTACGTTGTCAACGTTTTTTTGGTAGATATGGTATTACAAAATGTAAAGAAAAACAGCTTTCGTTTTAGATAGATTCCAAAGGTTTCTTATTATTCCCGTATGCAGTATGCACTCTTAGAAAAAATGGTTCTAAATGGTTCTTGAGCTGTTCTATCTATGGAACCTTAAATTGTTCTACAAAGAAAAGAAAACCGCTAAAGGTTGGAAAGAACAATTTTAACCCTGAAAAGATTTCTGGCAAGGTCAAAGAGGACAATTTTGTAGTTCTTTTAATTTTCAGGAACCCTCGAGGGTTCTTCAAACATTACATCTAAAAAAACCTTTTTTCTACGAGTGTATGAAAGGATGAAACAAGTCCTTCTGCGCCAATTAAATTGACAACAGGAGATACAACTCCTATCTCTTACACTCATGGTCACCAGAACCCAAAGGACTCTAATATCTTAATGATCTGTGGAGTTTGACTAATTTTACCTAATTGCAGTGGTGATATAATAACAGTTAGATAATTGCCCATTTCATTCAATTGTGATCATGTGAATAAAAAGAAGTGGTTGGCTCTTGTCCTGTATAGACTACAAAAACCACAATGGCTGAAATATGACAATAGCATTATAGAAAAAGGGTCACGGCTGTAGGAAATTAGTACTTAACAGGCATATTATTCAACGTTTAACAGAAGCTATAGATGACTTATCAAATCAAGAAGTTTGATCCATTATATTACTTTCCTCTTCAGCCATTGTACAGCAATATAACTATTACCATCCGCAAACTAAGATTATAAATCTTTTCTTCACAGGCAGGTTCCTTTCATCTGTCTTGCTGTATTGCTGCACACTGTTAAAAATGCTGTTTAAAAGTCTATGTTTGTTCTCGAGAATAATTAAGGTAACTTGATATTCCCCTGGGCAAGGAAGTAGCTGCTTATTGTTTCGGTTAGCCGTATGAGAACTCGGAGAGCTGATCATGGCTGCTATGGTTTATTGTGGTATGTATTATAGGGTATGCGCTCCTGAACTCTAAATCCCTGATTGTTGTTAAATGGTTTAAAATATGGTGTCTTGGGCCATAGTGGTAGGCGAATTCCTGTAAACGTGCTACGATTAGGGTTAAAGTTATGGTTAGGATTAGGGTTAGGGTTAGGATTAGCTTACACGAAATAATCACATGATAGATCGACCATGCTGAGGCTTGATGATTTCATACCTGTGCGTAGCGCACTATTTTCTGTTTTTCTATTAACAGCGCTGTTTGGTGTTCAGCAAAAGTGATAGCATAGTAGTTTTGCCACTGCCTGGGTGCTCAGCAATATTGATAGCAGAGTATATAGTTTTACCACTGCCTGGGTGCTCAGCAATAGTGATAGCAGAGTAGTATTTCCATTGCCGGAGTGCTCAGCAATATAGTGATAACATAGTAGTTTTACCATTGTCGGGGTGCTCAGTAGTGATAGCATAGTAGTTTTACCACTGCCTGTGTGCTGAGCAATATTGATAGCATAGTAGTTTTACCACTGCCTGGGTGCTCAGCAATAGTGATAGCATAGTAGTTTTACCACTGCCTGGGTGCTGAGCAATATTGATAGCATAGTAGTTTTACCTGGGTGCTGAGCAATATTGGTAGCATAGTAGTATTACCACTGCCTGGGTGTTCAGCAATAGTGATAGTAGAATAGTTTTACCACTGCCTGGGTGCTCAGCAATATTGGTAGCATAGTAGTTTTACCACTGCCTGGGTGCTCAGCAATAGTGACAGCATAGTAGTTTTACCACTGCCTGGGTGCTCAGCAATATTGATAGCAAAGTAGTTTTATCACTGCCGGGGTGTTCAGCAATAGTGATGGCAGAGTAGTTTTATCACTGCGGGAGCTCAGCAATATATAGTGATAGCATAGCAGTTTTACTACTACTTGGGTGCTCAGCAATATTGGTAGCATAGTAGTTTTACTACTGCTAGGATGCTCAGCAATAGTGATAGCACAGTAGTTTTACCACTGCCTGGGTGCTCAGCAATAGTAATAGCACAGTAGTTTTACCATTACCTGGATGCTCAGCAATATTGGTAGCATAGTATATTTACCACTGCCAGTGTACTTTTATCCAATTCCAACATCTTCCTTTTTATAAGTTAAGTGGGGATGTGGCTGTTAATGGGGTCACCCACCTTTAAATAAAGCAAGTAGTTTTCAAACCATTACAAATTTATACATTTAAAAGCCCACGTCTGGCTTGCAATACTCGGTATTAAATCATGATCGCAACAGGAAGAAAGGTCACCTTATATTATAACAATAAACATCATCAGACCAAGTACCACGACTGAATAAGATGAGACCCCCGGAGGAATTCGACTTCACCTTTAATGAGTGCAATTGAGAAGCCGTGCACCATCTCGTTTGCGTCTAAGGTAAACAGTCGATGTCGTGTTATACACGACACCTAGGATAGCACTTGAGAAAGCGAGCGGAGAGTAAACAATACAGTATAAGAGCGTGGAATGTTATTAAACACACTAACTTGGGGGAGAAGGGGATCAGCACTTCAGATTCACGGGGATTAAAGATTAAGCACTGTAATCAGACCCTCACCACTCGATTCATCTACTTAATCTCTGTATTATATTATTGTAGTATTTTTTCTAGCTAAGTTGAAACGCCGGTTAATTTGTTGGTCCAGTGAGTGCAACTGTTGTTGACGCTATACTCGGTTGCTCAGTTTATTGCCTCGTCAAGTGTTTTGGCATGCAGCGGAAAAGTTATTTTATAGCGTAAGGTTTCAAATGATGCTCATTTTGTTGAAGTGAGTTATTCTTAATTAATTGATAAAACAAGCAATCAATGAAGGAGTTGAAATTTAATCGTTTCTTGCTTAACAAAGATCAAATGGTCAAGAGTGTTGAATGATTTTGTTAACTGGAATTCCAAATGCATGGTTATGCTAAGAAGAAAAACAAAAGAAAAATAAAACAAAATTATTGTGTTTGGAACACGTTGGTATTAGATAGACTTAGGAAAGTGGCATAACATGATTTTGCAAGTGGCTGGACGTTCAAGACTTTCACAATGTGTCTATTTTTCTTTTCTTAATCCAGTTTGTTTCTTGGTTTCGAGCATTTCTTAATAGTAGGGTAATTATGTAAGAAGGCCCTATCAAATGAATCACGTGGCACCATGAAACACTTTAGCCAGGTATACTATATACAGTAACGCTTTGTATTAAAGAAATAGCGTCAAAAGTGACTGGAAAATGTTTAGCGTTTCTTGAGAAATATCAAGGCATTCAGTCTTCGCAGTGTATTATATATTACATGTAGTTATTACAAACTCGTGATTCGAGCGCTAGGCCCACTTTTAGTAAAGTGCATGTTGGTGATGCAAGTAGTGAAGTATCATGGAATCAGTTCAAACACCTGAATGCTTGATATATTATTTTTCATAATTTTTCAATTTTTGCGGCTACCAAATAAAGAACGCAAAGCAATTTTTGTTTGATTCAATTAGGAGTCCTATTTTTTTTTTATTATAAAATGATTTTTAAAATGAAAGAATAAATCTTAATTTATACTCGATCGCCTTGCAGAAACGCGAATCGCTCTCGTGCTCAGTGGCAAAATCGCCTTCGTTCTTGCACACTGCGCATGCGTGTAAATATACCTTTTTCACATAGAATGCAGTTTGACTACTTTGTTCGTAGTTTTACCTCGTGAAAAGTAATCGTCATAATATATGTATTTTACATGAACTAAATAGTACATGTAACACAAGAAGGGAAAAAACCCGATGTGTTCTTTGTGGTTTATACATTGGTTTCAGGTTTAAGATAAATCAAAACATAAAACAAGAATATTAAAAATTAATACAGAAAGGAAGAAGTGAGCAAATTTATCCTAAAAACGCAATTTTTAAAAGATGCGTTTAATAAATCTGTCCAAATTAATTATTCGTATATTTTTTAAAGAAACGAAATTTACTTTACTTGTAGCATTTATATCCTTTATTGAATAATCATAAAATGATTAATTAACAAAAACAAGTACATGCGACAAGTGATAAAATGCGACAAGAAAAAACAATTATAATTTTTCACAAGGAATAATGAAATATATAGGACTGCAAGTGATGCGGTGGTTGTCGGCAAAACAAAGGCTACACCGTCTTCATTTATTAAAAGCACAGTTTATGAAACTAATAACATAATCAAAATTATCGAATTAATATACAAACAACAACTTATTATCACTCTCATAATTGAACATGTTGTCCATTCAATTATATTGTTATTATTATTTCGCGATTTTTCACGCTATTCTTTTGTTACCAATTTTGATGGTTCGTTGAACTGAAATTTCCTCTCGTTGAATTGTCGTTTTTCTGCAATGGACCTTGAATTAGCAAAACAAATGCCACAATACATGCCAGCTATTGTTATACTCTCTGATTTGGTCAAAAATCAATTTACTAAATTTGGTATTGAGCTTGTATATAGTCATTAAATGAACATTCATCGAATGACAAATAACGAACAATGCGTCGTCTTGGGCGAACAGGTAGTTAATTCAAGCGTCAACAATGCCGGCAACAATTGAACGCTCGTAAAGTGAATTTGCTTCTTTTTTTTGCCTCCTGCCTTTTCTGTTCCAAGCGTTTTTATTATGATTTCACAACCACCGATTCGCCTTTTTATTTTTACAATTCGCTAACAGGTCCGTTTTTAGCAATCGTCGGTTTTATATAAAGTACTCAGTTGTGGTCACATACCGTATATAGGGAACTTGCAATTATATTATCACTATTGTCAAGTGGATGGTAGTCAATTATAATAGCATCGTCGTCTTCAATGTTTTCATAATAGGGACTCGCCCACTTGAAGAATTAAAATGGTAAAAACGATTGGATTGCGTGTCCTTTACTTAAACAAATGCATGCGAAAATGATGTTTCACCAAAATTAAATCCGCGTTCATATATCATTGATCGTAAAAACTCGCACACTGTAATTTTTTGTTGCAATATGTATAGAATCTTACATTCGCGGTTCATATTAAAATATATAGATAACCAATGATAAAACTATTAAACCCGTTTCAAAGTCTTCAAACCGATATGAAATAAACATGATGATTAACGAACGACGGGTATAAATGTATATTTGTGCATCTTCCTATTTGAAGAGAAAATTCAATCTTTTGATAAAAAAAGATCGAATTTAAAGAAAACCTAGATGGCCGCCATAATTATGCAAATTAGATACTTTTTAATAACCTAAATGGGCGTTTTTGCTCACATGTCTGTCAATATGTCAAATATATCGTCCGAATCCATTCAAGTCCACCCAAGCTTTATTCTAAATACAGTACTAGTATACTTAAAATCTTATTTATTTGAACAACTGAAATCGTCTTTAGACTTTTTATTTCAAAAATAATCCTGCTCCCGTGTTAACGAATTCAACACCCCAACGAAGAACATTGATTGGTGTGTTGGTACAAAAGTGTGCGTCTCACTAATTGCCTATATTACAAACAGAAGTGACGTATATTCATAATGTTTTAGGAGCCTCAAGGCACAAACCTCGCCTAAATATCATGTTCATCATCCAGGCATGCCATATTTACATGACTCGTTCATCATACAGGGTGTATGTCTTAAGTTAATCTCGAAACTCAAATCAGAATTTGGATCGTCTTTGATATTTTGTAAACAATCAAACTATATTGGACATTTGAAGGGTGTAGTTTCTTTAGGGATTTACATTTGAAATATATACACCCTCTTTACTGAAAATTTGAGAATCCAACTTAATGCATCAGAAAGTTTGTAGTCTTTAAAAATCCAACAATATTTCAAAAACAACAAACAAAAAGCAGAACAAAAAACAAAATAAAAACAAAAGAAACCAAACCAAAGCAAAACCATTGGGAGAAATTGTGGCAGATTTTAAAATTCCAATCCAATTTCCCGATTAATGGCCAACTTGTGTAAAATTCAGCATTTCCCGTTTTTAATCAGAATTTAACATAATATCTCAACGATTCCAGCTGATTTTATAATACAACTGATCGTGAGATATTTATGTCATCTTTTAGGGGCCGACAGGTCCTACGGATTCAACTAGAACAGTCCATTGTGGCACCCTGTACCAGTCTTATCAGCAACCTGTCCATCAAAGTACAACAGGCCGTCATATAATGCATATTTTTCTTAATATAATTAACTAGTGGCTTTGATTATAAACTTTAGCTGTTGCATTTTTTTCCTTCTCAGCTTTGTTTTGAATATTGATTACTGTCGTCCGTTGCCTGGTGTTGCACTTTTTTGTTTGTAAAAGAGGTAATTTTGAAACTGAATGTGTTCGACAATTAATTAAATTCTGAAGCATCAAGTATTCTTTATCTTTTTCGTGTACAATTTTGCTGAGCTGTACAGCATCGTGATGGTGTGTATTTAATGAGTAAGAATAATAGCTGAGCAATAGTGATAGGATAGTATTTTTAGAGTGCTGAACAATAGTGATCGCGTAGTAGTTTTGCCACTACCTGGGTGCTCAGCAATATTGGCAGCATAGTAGTTTTACCACTCCCTGGGTGCTCAGCAATAGTCATAGTATAGTAGTTTTACCACTGCCTGGGTGCTCAGCAATAGTGATAGTAGAGTAGTTTTACCACTGCCTGGGTGCTTAGCAATAGTGATAGCAGGGTAGTTTTACCACTGCCTGGGTGCTTAGCAATAGTCATAGCATAGTAGTTTTACCACTGCCTGGGTGCTCAGCAATAGTGATAGTAGAGTAGTTTTACCACTGCCTGGGTGCTTAGCAATAGTGATAGCAGAGTAGTTTTACCACTGCCTGGGTGCTCAGCAATAGTGATAGCAGGGTAGTTTTACCACTGCCTGGGTGCTCAGCAATAATGATAGCAGAGTAGTTTTACCACTGCCTGGGTGCTTAGCAATAGTGATAGCAGAGTAGTTTTACCACTGCCTGGGTGCTCAACAATAGTGATAGCAGGGTAGTTTTACCACTGCCTGGGTGCTCAGCAATAGTGATAGCAAAGTAATTTTACCACTGCCTGGGTGCTTAGCAATAGTGATAGCATAGTAGTTTTACCACTGCCTGGGTGCTCAGCAATAATGATAGCAGAGTAGTTTTACAACTGCCTGGGTGCTTAGCAATAGTGATAGCAGAGTAGTTTTACCACTGCCTGGGTGCTCAACAATAGTGATAGCAGGGTAGTTTTACCACTGCCTGGGTGCTCAGCAATAGTGATAGCAAAGTAGTTTTACCACTGCCTGGGTGCTTAGCAATAGTGATAGCAAAGTAGTTTTACCACTGCCTGGGTGCTTAGCAATAGTGATAGCAGAGTAGTTTTACCACTGCCTGGGTGCTCAGCAATAGTGATAGCAGAGTAGTTTTACCACTGCCTGGGTGCTTAGCAATAGTGATAGCAGGGTAGTTTTACCACTGCCTGGGTGCTTAGCAATAGTGATAGCAGAGTAGTTTTACCACTGCCTGGGTGCTCAGCAATAGTGATAGCAGAGTAGTTTTACCACTGCCTGGGTGCTTAGCAATAGTGATAGCAGAGTAGTTTTACCACTGCCTGGGTGCTCAGCAATAGTGATAGCAGAGTAGTTTTACCACTGCCTGGGTGCTTAGCAATAGTGATAGCATAGTAGTTTTACCACTACCTGGGTGCTTAGCAATAGTGATAGCAGAGTAGTTTTACCATTGGCTGGGCGTTCAGCAATAGCGATAGCAGGGTAGTTTTACCACTGCCTGGGTGCTCAGCAATAGTCATAGTATATATATAGTAGTTTTACCATTGCCTGGGTGCTCAGCAATAGTGATAGCATAGTAGTTTTACCACTGCCCGGGTGCTCAGCAATAGTCATAATATCTCAACGATTCCAGCTGATTTTATAATACAACTGATCGTGAGATATTTATGTCATCTTTTAGGGGCCGACAGGTCCTACGGATTCAACTAGAACAGTCCATTGTGGCACCCTGTACCAGTCTTATCAGCAACCTGTCCATCAAAGTACAACAGGCCGTCATATAATGCATATTTTTCTTAATATAATTAACTAGTGGCTTTGATTATAAACTTTAGCTGTTGCATTTTTTTCCTTCTCAGCTTTGTTTTGAATATTGATTACTGTCGTCCGTTGCCTGGTGTTGCACTTTTTTGTTTGTAAAAGAGGTAATTTTGAAACTGAATGTGTTCGACAATTAATTAAATTCTGAAGCATCAAGTATTCTTTATCTTTTTCGTGTACAATTTTGCTGAGCTGTACAGCATCGTGATGGTGTGTATTTAATGAGTAAGAATAATAGCTGAGCAATAGTGATAGGATAGTATTTTTAGAGTGCTGAACAATAGTGATCGCGTAGTAGTTTTGCCACTACCTGGGTGCTCAGCAATATTGGCAGCATAGTAGTTTTACCACTCCCTGGGTGCTCAGCAATAGTCATAGTATAGTAGTTTTACCACTGCCTGGGTGCTCAGCAATAGTGATAGTAGAGTAGTTTTACCACTGCCTGGGTGCTTAGCAATAGTGATAGCAGGGTAGTTTTACCACTGCCTGGGTGCTTAGCAATAGTCATAGCATAGTAGTTTTACCACTGCCTGGGTGCTCAGCAATAGTGATAGTAGAGTAGTTTTACCACTGCCTGGGTGCTTAGCAATAGTGATAGCAGAGTAGTTTTACCACTGCCTGGGTGCTCAGCAATAGTGATAGCAGGGTAGTTTTACCACTGCCTGGGTGCTCAGCAATAATGATAGCAGAGTAGTTTTACCACTGCCTGGGTGCTTAGCAATAGTGATAGCAGAGTAGTTTTACCACTGCCTGGGTGCTCAACAATAGTGATAGCAGGGTAGTTTTACCACTGCCTGGGTGCTCAGCAATAGTGATAGCAAAGTAATTTTACCACTGCCTGGGTGCTTAGCAATAGTGATAGCATAGTAGTTTTACCACTGCCTGGGTGCTCAGCAATAATGATAGCAGAGTAGTTTTACCACTGCCTGGGTGCTTAGCAATAGTGATAGCAGAGTAGTTTTACCACTGCCTGGGTGCTCAACAATAGTGATAGCAGGGTAGTTTTACCACTGCCTGGGTGCTCAGCAATAGTGATAGCAAAGTAGTTTTACCACTGCCTGGGTGCTTAGCAATAGTGATAGCAAAGTAGTTTTACCACTGCCTGGGTGCTTAGCAATAGTGATAGCAGAGTAGTTTTACCACTGCCTGGGTGCTCAGCAATAGTGATAGCAGAGTAGTTTTACCACTGCCTGGGTGCTTAGCAATAGTGATAGCAGGGTAGTTTTACCACTGCCTGGGTGCTTAGCAATAGTGATAGCAGAGTAGTTTTACCACTGCCTGGGTGCTCAGCAATAGTGATAGCAGAGTAGTTTTACCACTGCCTGGGTGCTTAGCAATAGTGATAGCAGGGTAGTTTTACCACTGCCTGGGTGCTCAGCAATAGTGATAGCAGAGTAGTTTTACCACTGCCTGGGTGCTTAGCAATAGTGATAGCATAGTAGTTTTACCACTACCTGGGTGCTTAGCAATAGTGATAGCAGAGTAGTTTTACCATTGGCTGGGCGTTCAGCAATAGCGATAGCAGGGTAGTTTTACCACTGCCTGGGTGCTCAGCAATAGTCAGTATATATATAGTAGTTTTACCATTGCCTGGGTGCTCAGCAATAGTGATAGCATAGTAGTTTTACCACTGCCCGGGTGCTCAGCAATAGTCATAGCAAAGTAGTTTTACCACTGCCTGGATGCCACCAAAAGTGATAGCATAGTAGTTTTACCACTGCCTGGGTGCTCAGCAATAATGATAGCAGAGTAGTTTTACCACTGCCTGGGTGCTTAGCAATAGTGATAGCAGAGTAGTTTTACCACTGCCTGGGTGCTCAGCAATAGTGATAGCAGAGTAGTTTTACCACTGCCTGGGTGCTTAGCAATAGTGATAGCAGGGTAGTTTTACCACTGCCTGGGTGCTTAGCAATAGTGATAGCAGAGTAGTTTTACCACTGCCTGGGTGCTCAGCAATAATGATAGCAGAGTAGTTTTACCACTGCCTGGGTGCTTAGCAATAGTGATAGCAGGGTAGTTTTACCACTGCCTGGGTGCTCAGCAATAGTGATAGCAGAGTAGTTTTACCACTGCCTGGGTGCTTAGCAACAGTGATAGCATAGTAGTTTTACCACTGCCTGGGTGCTCAGCAATAGTGATAGCAAAGTAGTTTTACCACTGCCTGGGTGCTTAGCAATAGTGATAGCAGAGTAGTTTTACCATTGGCTGGGCGTTCAGCAATATCGATAGCAGGGTAGTTTTACCACTGCCTGGGTGCTCAGCAATAGTCATAGTATATATATAGTAGTTTTACCATTGCCTGGGTGCTCAGCAATAGTGATAGCATAGTAGTATTACCACTGCCCGGGTGCTCAGCAATAGTCATAGCAAAGTAGTTTTACCACTGCCTGGATGCCACCAAAAGTGATAGCATACTAGTTTTACCACTGCCTGGGTGCTCAGCAATAGTGATAGCAGGGTAGTTTTACCACTGCCTGGGTGCTTAGCAATATCGATGACATAGTACTCAGAAATAGTGATAGTAGAGCAGTTTAACCACTGCCTGGTTGTTCAGTAATAGTTCATTGTGTTCATTATAAAGAACCCTAATTTTCAATAATATCAAAATCTTCTATAACCGTTGGTCTCCATCTCTAGCTCTTGGGTTGAGTCAGCAAAATATCATTGCGGACACATCCACCCGGACATCCACGCTGACGTGATAAGCTAGAGTGCTGCGTGTGGATAAATTTGAACCTGTGAGAGTTTTGAAAACTTTTTGTTGTTGAAATCTGTGATGGCATGCTTGTATATATGCCATGATGTTGATTGCATTTTAGCAGGCTACATGTGTCTCTGGGTGACCCAACTAAGGAGGAATGTTAGCGCCTATGCAATCACACCCAATGATATACTCAACACGTTAGGTGTCAATCTATAGCCAAGTTAGAGTTGCCAGGTACGTCCATATATCACCCTCCCTGGTCATGCGTAAACTTATGTATACAGGTTACGGAAACCAAGATGGGACATACTACATCGTTCAACGAGATCCACTGCTATATATTGTGAAATCCTTACCCTATTACCCACAATTATTTACCTGACATTAACCGTAGTATCTCCAACAACGGTTGTAGACAACTAGTGGCAGCCGCCTTGCATGGTTGCAAAAATGTGCCTTACTGATGATAAACGAGACTAAACTACGAGCCACCGTAGAATTGAATAGCGTCGCAGCTGAATCTGTAAGTATGGGTGGGGTGTTTGGTTGTGATTACGGCCAATAAGAGTACTATTATAAATCAAATTCTTTACTGATGTAAATTCTTTGGTCAACTAAATTTGATAAGGTATTTAATCTCTCTCATGTAATATATATGACATTAAATGGGAGTTTGTGATGGTGGTCAACGGGACTATCTCCGCAATGGTGAAGTAAGAATGATAAGAAGCATAAGAAGAGTGAAAGAAACGGGTACACCCCGTCAGTCCAAACCCCGTCAGTCCAAACCACCGCTAGTCCGAATTTTAAGCTTAACTAACGCTAACCCTAACCCTAACCCTAACCCTAACCCTAACCCTAAACCTAAACCTAACCCTAACCTTAACCCTAACGCTAACCTAACCCTAACCCCAACCCTAACACTAACCCTAACACTAACCCTAACCCTAACCCTAACAATTCGGATTAGCGGTGGTTTGGATTGACGGTTTTTGGACTGACGGGGAGACCCCAAAGAAACAACATAAACAACAACAACAAGTCTAGTTTGGCATTATTATCACGGTGATATCAATATTGATGAAGCGTTCCATTCTGGTTACCGCGAGGTAATTGCTGACTACCGCAAAGTGACCGATTGGACCGTTTCAAATTTTGCATAAAAATTTCGTTACCTTAGTTAGTGCCTTGCTCCTTGAAAACTTTCAAGGTTCTATATACCTGCAGTTTTGCTTCTGATTGTGTTTATTTCATAGAGCGCATGTTCAAGGAAGTAACTTTGTTAGTCAGTATGACACAAGAAACAAACAACATCAGCCAATAAAACTGTCAACAATGCAACACCAAAATATATAAACTAGTTTATATACGTCAGTACCATCTGAAATGTAAATTGTCATCAGATTTTTGATACCCAATGTATCATAATCCAGCAACGGTGGTGACGAAATAGACGATACAGATTGACACATTGGCGCGAGCGATCATCAAGCCGATCAACACCGCGTGAAAATGCCATTCCCTCTACCGATCGTCTGGGGAACGCCGCATGCCTTCTACTCCCTATTTGTATTTGGAATTATTTATCGAGTTTGTGCGCCATTCTACCTTCAGGGGTGTCGCTGTTGTAGACTGGTAACAGTATAAAATGACGGAAGATAATATTACCAGTATACACTTAGGTTAACGACCCAGCCACTTGCGTTTCATATTTTGTTGCATTTAACGCGTGTGAAGTTAGGGCAAAGTGAGAAACCCCATAGGAGCTAGTTGCTTCGTCTTCCCGCCTAAACGGAAAGCTGAGCCATAACTTGTGTGTGTTGTTTTCACCACGTGGACGTCTCAAGGCGGGAACACGCAACACAATATGATAATTCTCATCACCTTTTCACTTCAGGTGACTTCATTAAATGATCTTGCTACCCGTATTATTATCCTGAATTGACAAATATATCTATTCGATTGACGCCTTTTTTTTCTTCTTCAACAGATGCAACCAGAATTGGTGCCGTCTACATGCCCTGGTTTTTCTCATAGTTAAAGTAAATAGTTGCAAGCGTGAGATGAAATTACCTTATTGTATCCAATTAATGCGCTTTCAAAGTGTAAAGTCTAGAGCAGGTGGAACTTGCATTATCAATTGAAGCAACAATGTTTATCTTTCTCGAAACCAATTTCTTAGAATGGTTCTAAAGGCTTTTTACATCATTGACAAAGCATCGGCAGATTTCACTTTTTTTTGGAGAATAAGAAGTCAGAAATAGAAGTGAAATGTACGCTGTCACGTCGGGTTGTTTGCTATCATGACGACGGAGTCTGTTCAGGGTGTATTCATGGCTTTTATAGTAAGGTGACTAAAATTAGGGTTAATTAAATTATGCCAGACGGAAAATAATAGTTAACACCATGAGAACTACCTGCCGATTGGCCATAAAGAAGTTTTCATTGTCAATTGGACCAATCAGCAACAATGTTAGAATTATTTCAACACACAAAAAAATTGGGGTTAATTATTTGCAAAGCTCCATTCTGATTGGAGATTAAATTGAAGATATCATGCAATTGACCAATCAGAGGCAATGTTAGATCGGCAGGTAGTGCTCAGGGGGTTTAAACGTTTTCTATGCTATTATATATTTAACATGATTATTATACAAAACTTCAGCCACATGTAGCCATATAAAAATGTTCACAAAATGCAAAGGCTAAATGCTTATAAAAACATTTCACAAACTATATATGCTTATTTAGCAAGTCATGATAATTTCATATTTTTTTCTTAAATTGGTGACTTCTTTTAGTTTGCTGATTGCTTCTCTTTGCATTCAATATGTTGTTGATAAAATATTTGTTTAAAACGATCTATTTTAAGAATTTGGTTGAACATGTTGAATTGCCCCTATATATAGCAGCATGATTCTTAAGATGGTTTTCATCATACTTATCATCTACTTCTGCAATGCCGATTTTCGATTCGATATAAAAGTATGTTGAAATGAGCATAGAAACGATATAATCGATTCGATACTTTTTGAGTTTAGCCGCTTTGAATTTAATCTTAGGAGGACAAAAATGACAGTGCTCTTTTAATGTAAATGCCCCTGTAAAACTTTCCTGCCGTTCGCCGCTGCGGCAAGCAGCATGACGTATCAGCCAATGGCAAGCCTTGATTGTGTCCGTTTGTCAGCAATGCGCGTGCGTCACGTCGCTCAGCGGCAAGCGGCATGACAGTATGAAACCAGTATTAAAGAATGAATCAAAAGAGTGAGTATATGTAATCCAAAAACAGTGAAAATTACTCAAAAAGAGTGGCATTTTCACTCTTAAAGGCGCCATTAAAAGATACCTTAAAGAGTGTATGTTCTACTTATTTGGATTGATATTCACTCTTTTGGAATGAAAATGTCACTCTTTTGAGTGATTGTCACTCTTTACGGAGTGCATACAAACTCACTCTTTTGCATTAAGAGCAGGGCCGGATTTACCTTGGCCCTGGGCCATGCCAAAATTTGGAGGCCCAAACGTACCACGAGGAAGGCATTGGTAACTCAAGTGGCCAAGTTTTGGTTTAGGTATAAGATCGACGGTGAAAGATGCACAGGGCAATTTGGGGGGATCTGGGCCCGGGTCCATCTGGCCCAATGGTAAATCCGTCCCTGAATAACACATCCAGACGGATTCTCTCAATTGAGCAAAGCAAATAGAAACGCAGTGAATTGGTAACAGCTACGGATTAGATTCAAATATTATGCTCTTCGAATATTACATCTGGAATTCGACAAATAAAAATACTTGCTGGTAAAACCGTTTGCTGGAATGGCCACTGTAGAGGTACATCGCCTCTTCAGAAGAGACCTTTAAACCCTGACTGTACTGTCCCAATCCAGCCCAGTTGCATACAAGATGTTATACATAGATTATTGTTCCAGTATAATGGCTGACACGCTATCATTTTAAGCCGTTGTATATCTCATATTTTGGCACACGAAAATTGTTATTTGAATTTCCTCTACTGCAACTATAGAGCAACCACATTCGGTGCTAACAATACAATTTCTTCGATTGTCACTTTGGAGATAGTCTTAATAGTCAGTAACCAGGTCAGTATCTACTGTTCATGGTCAACTTGTCATGCGCTTGACCACCGCATAGACTTACCTCATCGCGGTACTCCCTCATTGCAAATTTCGTGCAATTACCCGGTTGTTACCATATCCATAATGGACCGTATCATGATTGTCGGCAGTTTTAATTAGCCGCTAAACAATGAGATTAAATTTACAATGTTAGGATAATTGAGTGACATGAGTTTGTTAGAAGAAGAAGAAGAAGAAGAAGAAGAAGAAAAATTAGAAGAAGAAGAATTATAAAAAGAAGAAGAAGAAAAAGAAGAAGGAGAAGAAGAAGAAGAAAAAGAAAGATGAGGAGGAGAAGAAAAAAGAGGAGGAGAAGAAGAAGAATAAAGAAAAAGAAGAAAAAGAGGAAGAAAAAAGAGGAGGAGAAGAAGGATGAAGATGATGATGACGACGATGACGACGACGACGACGACGATGACAACGACCACGATAATGACAAAGAAAAAGAAGAAGAAACATGAAGAATAAGAATAAAGTAGAAAATCAAATTAAGAAAACGAAGAAGAAGAAGAAGAAGCCATTTTGAAGTTAAACGACTTCTCAACACAAAATTCAGCGCGTCTATATAAAATATGTACAGTCTTAAATGTTTCTGTGTTGATGCTATTTTGTTATCACAAAAGTTCACTATCTTTTAGCTGCAGGTAGATGTTACTGACAAAGAGAAACATTCCTATTATGAACGAGGAAGATTGATGAAGTAATTCTCTTACGCATGTTTCCATGGCATCTTGATTATTTTTATTGTCACTAACTGCAACTGGTTCGTTGATAAGGTTTAGCGCCATCTGTTGACAAGTGTGTCTCCATATTTCTGTCATACAACTGAGACGTTGAACACTGCCACTTCATGATTGGCGATTTGCGAAATCATTCATCCAATGTAAGTGAAGACCTTTACAAAGTATTGACTCAAAACAAACTTTTTCAAAACACGAAGTTCAGAGCTGTATGAATGAGGAAACTTTAAGAAAGCTATATGTATAGGAAACTATAATATCATAAAACAAAAAAACTGTAGCCCATACATATACTAACACACTGAATTAATCAATAGCCAAAGTTAGGCAAATTCAAACAGCCATGGTGCTCTTGGTAATCTGCTGATATTGGTGTTGATGAAGTAGCTATCTGCAGCTGATATTGGTGTTGATGAAATAGCTATATACTGCTGATATTGGTGTTGATGAAGTAGCTATCTACTGCTGATATTGGTGTTGATGAAGTAGCTATCTGCAGCTGATAATTGGTATTGATGAAGTAACTATCTGCAGCTGATATTGGTATTGATTAAGTACCTATCTACTGCTGATATTGGTGTTGATGAAGTAGCTATCTATTGCTGATATTGGTGTTGATGAAGTAGCTATCTATTGCTGATATTGGTGTTGATGAAGTAGCTATCTACTGCTGATATTGGTGTTGATGAAGTCGCTATCTCCTGCTGATATTGGTGTTGATGAAGTAGCTATCTACTGCTGATATTGGTGTTGATGAAGTAGCTATCTCCTGCTGATATTGGTGTTGATGAAGTAGCTATCTACTGCTGATATTGGTGTTGATGAAGTAGCTATCTCCTGCTGATATTGGTGTTGATGAAGTAGCTATCTATTGCTGATATTAGTGTTGATGAAGTAGCTATCTACTGCTGATATTGGTGTTGATGAAGTAGCTATCTACTGCTGATATTGGTGTTGATGAAGTAACTATCTGCAGCTGATATTGGTGTTGATGAAGTAGCTATATACTGCTGATATTGGTGTTGATGAAGTAGCTATCTACTGCTGATATTGGAGTTGATGAAGTAGCTATCTACTGCTGATATTGGTGTTGATGAAGTAGCTATCTCCTGTTGATATTGGTGTTGATGAAGTAGCTATCTACTGCTGATATTGGTGTTGATGAAGTAGCTATCTCCTGCTGATATTGGTGTTGATGAAGTAGCTGATATTGATGTTGATGAAGTAGCTATCTACTGCTGATATTGGTGTTGATGAAGTAGCTATCTCCTGCTGATATTGGTGTTGATGAAGTAGCTATCTACTGCTGATATTGGTGTTGAAGTAGCTATCTCCTGCTGATATTGGTGTTGAAGTAGCTATCTACTGCTGATATTGGTGTTGATGAAGTAGCTATCTCCTGCTGATATTGGTGTTGATGAAGTAGCTATCTACTGCTGATATTGGTGTTGATGAAGTAGCTATCTACTGCTGATATTGGAGTTGATGAAGTAGCTATCTACTGCTGATATTGGTGTTGATGAAGTAGCTATCTACTGCTGATATTGGTGTTGATGAAGTAGCTATCTACTGCTGATATTGGTGTTGATGAAGTAGCTATCTACTGCTGATATTGGTGTTGAAAAAGTAGCTATCTACTGCTGATATTGGTGTTGATGAAGTAGCTATCCGCAGCTGATATTGGTGTGGTAACCTAAATTTACCGCTATATAAAAACTGGAAAGCATAAAGCTTGATAAAAGTAACAAATTAAAGGGAAAAAACTAGATTTACAATTCCTTGTCGACTGAATAAGATTGGGTAAAAGACAATCAAAATTTTACGATCACTTGTGAACTGAACTGAACTGATTTAGAACTGATTTAGACCGTCAGCAAATAGCTAGACGTTCAACAAGCGGCAATATACGTAATTACATATTTTCATATCGGGGCGAGCCAATTATGAAATCTGACTAAAGTTGATTTACCTGATCCTGGGGAGCCTATGCTATAAAACACTGCTAAAATGTATGCGCCAAATTATGTATATTGGTTGAAGATTGGTCGCTTATAATGATAAACCGTAGCTATAGGTTGTGACGTCGAGTATTATATTAGCAGCCTATATTGGTCATGTGGTTCTTGAGTTTATCTTGCATCCAAGTTTTTAAGTGAACATACACGAAGGGAAGTGTTGTTTGGCTTTTTATCTATAGTCGTGACCTAATGGAAGTCTATATGTTTAGCGGTTTGTTCATTGGTATAAAGTGACGGACATTTCAAAATGTGTTGCATTAAAACAACATATTAAGGAATAACGTATGAATTAGGAAAGAATATCATTTAGCCGCATCAGAAATGCTATCTAATTTCCCAACAAGCAGATATAGCTTGAACCTACGAAACAGAAAACCCATTAGATAGCAAGCAAGCGATTATTTGATCCCTCAAGCCGATATACGTAATATTATTTTTACTCATAGGGTCTTTGCATAACTTGACTTACAGCCGTGCCGTTCTGGAAATAGGCATTCTTACCCCTAGGCTCAAGTGCCACAAGTGGATTTTAAAAATTAATCAAGTTGCTCTCCTTAGAAAAGACCATCAGATTTACCAAGGTTCATCTCCGTTCACAAACCGATATAGCTGACCTTTTTATTCCTCTCTTGCTCATCCAACGGCGCGCACCTTGTCCAAGAGATCAACTCGTAGACAAATCTGTGGCGTGGAAAACAAGACTCGAGTGTTAAAGATTTACCCCGGCAATCTCGCCTCTGGTCAATTTAGAGTGTTCATTTCCATTTTAACACATCCTACAAGAAGCTATAGGGCCATGACTTAGAAAACACGGGTATATTAAAGGGGTTATGAGGGTAGATATAAGGATGACCGGGAGGCAAACGGGGTACTTCACATATCTACTCTAGGTGCCATCTTTAAAACGCCGCTTAATGGCTAGCTCTTCCTGAATGGTGCAATTTTTAGTAGAACATCGAATCAACCACAGCGGGTTATTTCAGCTAGCGAAATTGATTCCTGGGGCTAGTAGTGATTTTTTCTTCGTTTTCTTCGACTAGTTGCATTTGGTGACTATAAGCTTATAGCTAGAGCAATAGACCATTTCGGACAATCCCGAAAGCCTTTGCATTATAACCATACCTACGTCACCTGACCATCGTTAGCGTCCATCAATATTAACATTGGTATGACGTATATAGGGTAAAATTGCAAAGGCTTTCGGGATATTCCGAAATTGTCTACACTCACTATATGCACGCCACAGGTGCGGAGGAAGGTCACTGAATTCAATCATCATAAATACATCGCAAATCACCCGCCAAAACTTTAATACCAAATTGGACCAATTTGATGATTAAATTTGACCAAGGATATCGATTTGACTAGTCCATATTTACTCAGTGGTTAGTAGCAGTGAGATACGGTGGCCGAGTTTAGCGTTCCCTCGGCGTGCTAGGTTTTTTTTTTTCTTCTTTTTTGTGCAATGCAACGACAGGTTTTACCGTATACAAAATAAAATACTTGAATGCATTGGATAAGGTACATTACAAATTTACAAGGCCAGTTCTAAGAACTAAGAATATCGTGAGAAGGTCTTAAGGGATCCAGAATGAGCGTTTATTGCGTTTCGACAGTATTTTTTGAGGACATGAGAGCACCTCAGACCTATCGAATTGCATTCTGAATACGAAGCATGTCTTTCTGATATCAAATAATTTTCATTTTTGAAAATCACAATATAATACAAATTTTATGACAAATTATAAAAATTTAATATTTTTCAAATTTTTGATATATAACAGTCCTCGAAGTAAATTATATAAATCTAATGATATATTTTTAAAGTGTATGTAGCTGGGAGGAAAAGCCGACGGTCAATTGAAAATTTTGACCTTTCATATTGAAGATATGGATTTTTTTTCCCCAAAAGACTTTTTTTTGTGTGTTTTGGGGAAAAAAATCTATATCTCTAATACGAAAGGTCAAAATTTTCAATTGATCGTCGGCTTTTCATCCCACCTACATACACTTTAAGTATAAATCATCAGATTTGTAAAGTTTACTTCGAGTACTGTTAAATATCAAAAATATCAATTTTAATGATTTGCCATAAAATGTGTATTAAATTGCGAATTTCAAAAATCAAAATTATTTGATATCAGAAGGACATTCTTCGTATTCAGAATGCAATTCGATATGTCTGATGTGCTCTAATGACCCAAAATAAATACTGTCCAAACGTTCATACCCAGCCCTTAAGAATATATCTTTATTTTAACGCTGCTATATGCTATACGGAGAAATTTAGATCACTAAATAAAAGTAATAATATCTTTGTAACCATGTTTTATTTTCTTCTGTAGACAGTCAATATTTATCTTGATAGATTTATGTTACATCTCGCTTCATCTTCATTATCTTTCCTCTTTCCTTCTCTGTCTCCCCTCCTCTATCCCTCCCTCCATCCCTCGTCTCTCCCTCTTATATTTTATGTATGTTCTTACTCGTTCTCTCTTTTCCTTCACTTACGTTGTGCATCTCTTTCTGCCTCATTTTTTATGAAATGCTCTCTCTCTTATTTTCTCTTTTTATTTAACTAAATAGCGGACAGATGCAAAGGAACAGTATAAAATGAACAAACGTGACCGCGTATAGTAAATAGGTTTGCCACAACCGCTGTATCTCTCGCCCCCCTCTCTCTCTCCCTCTCCCTCTCCCTCCCCCCTCTCTCCTCCTTTTATCTCTATTTTGTTATACTCGCTGTCTCTCTCTCCCTTGCTTAAGTTCTCTCTAATTGCTCTTTTTACAAAACTCAACTCCCCCATCATTTTTTAAAATAAAAATGTATAGAAGACAGTGGCAAAGAAGAGGAGAGTGAACAAAAGTAGTAGTTTTACCACTTCCGGCGCGTCCTCTTTTCCTATCTCCTCTCTTTCTTTCTCTCTCTCTCTCTCTCTCTCTCTCCCTCCCCCTCTTTCTCAACCCCTCTCTCCCTTCATCTCTTTCCCTCTATCTCATTCCATGTCTTTCTCTTTTTTATGAAACTTTATTTTCTTTCTCTCTTTATTTCCTATTTTTCTAATACTACACAAAGCAGACAACTCATTAATGTTTAAATGGTTCAGATTGAAATTTTCCATCAATTTCTTAAATACTTCAAAAATTATTTCAGGGCTTTTTATACAAGAAATATTCCATAAATGATAAATGATCAAACTGTCATCCCAGTTTGTCTTGGTACAGATATTTATGCAGATATTCACCAATGTAATACTACAAATCAAAAATGCATAAGCAATAAAGTAAAAAGAAAATTATACATATGTTTTCTTTACAAAGATAAGAACACAACTTGATGATAAAATGCAGACAGCTTCGGGTGGTCTTTCATGATCTCTTACAAGAATTATTAACTCTTTCTATGTTGACTAATGCACAAATATACTTTATCGATAAAATGAATAAAATTACGGTTCAATTTTTACTATTGTTAATACTATTATCATTGTGAAATATCTGTGTCAAGAAAGTCCTCATACGTTGACTTTAACTTACGTAAGCATGGAAAGCAGTCATAAGTGGATAAATATCTCTTCGTTATATCTGAATTATACTGCTAATACTAAGTATTCATCTGATGCAAGCATATACTTGGCACGTAAGCTTAGTATTTATTTTTCCAGATTGAAATCTGGTTTATATTATTCGTAAATATTGAGGACATTCTAGAAATGCCCTAAACATTTACCAGGCATGTTTGTACTTACTTGAACGTAGTTTTTATATTGATTTAAAGATGGTGATAAGATTATACAATTTGAAAAAAGTTTTAACAATTTTGTTCAAAATATTATCAAATTTTGTTTGTCGTCTGCTAGTCCCGCGCGTACAAGATTAAGCTCTAAACGCAAAATACCTCCCCCCGGGTTTGTTACGGCAATGTATTAGAGAGGAAACCATTCTCATATCCTCTTTCTTTTCAATTTCGCACTTGATGTTCTCTCCCCGAAGGATAAAAACGCCACAATTACCTCCAAAATGTTGTAATTCCCTAGCTCTTTCTGTTGCGTACTTCGAGGACATTTAACGTATAGGTATCAACAATTTATAAGTACATGGTGAGATATCGGTGTTTCTAACCATAAGATAATGTTTCGAAATTAAGAACACAGTTTGAATTAATCAACAAGTTGAAGTGGTAAAACTACCTGATGAGTGACTTTTTGATATTAATTATTCAATATTATGAAGATATGAATTATTCGAGAGTTATTTTTTCGTCAGATTAGGAAGTATAATAATATACTTGGGTGAGCATCAGGTTTATGGATGCTCCTTTGCGGCAATGTGCTAATGTTTGTGTGCTGAGATGAAATCTTGTACTTATTTTGGGACCCGCCAAAAGGGATATGAATTAGACGAGGGAATGTGTTGATTAAGAAGTTAAGAATATACTTCTTAACATAAAATATCACAGAACTGCAGAACAAATTAGATTCAATTTATATTTGTGATGATGTACGGTACCAACCAAACCTAGATGAGATTTAAATGAAACGTATTTGTACCTCTCAACAATTTAGGGTTATCTTCAAACAGTCTTAGTGTACAGTGAGGCAACCAATGCAAAGACTTTGTCCATGGAAAGTGCCCAACTTGGTCGAGGCTCAAATCCTATCTTACATTTGTTCGTCCTACTTGATTACAGGCTATCTGTGTGATCATTTGTTGCTGCTTTCACTTCCCAGTGGTGCAGCGAAGAGGGGCAAGGAGGCAACTCCTCTCCCAGCATTTCCCCCGAATTCTGGCCTTTTAGGCATTTTTTGACCATTCTGGACCATTTTTAACTATTTTTGTCAATCCCCCTGACACCTTTCAACCTTTGCCTCCCTCCATTTCCCGGTTTTTTTTACTAATTCATTCTTTCCCTTTCCTCCTTCTCCTCTTCTATCTATACTCATTTAATTTATTGTTTGTCATCACTCTCCTCTCTTTTCTTTTATTTCTCCATTTCTATGTTTCCCTTCTCATTCTCTCTCTCTCTGTTCTCCACATATCCATATCTATACATGTCCTTCTTTCCACATGTGCTCTTTCCCTCGCTACTTCTTTCGTCATCTGCCCTATATACCGACGCCAATTACCTTTCGCTGTCTGTCTTTATTCTCTGTATGTCCGTCTGTCTGTCTCTATCCATGCATACACTATCTTGCTTTGATTTGTAGACCGATTATAGACGATATTTTTTGCCATTGAGTATACACAGTGTCCCTCCACCCGCCAGTACGGTGCTCAGGTGGTATGGTAGCGACGCCAATTACCTTTCGCTGTCTGTCTTTATTCTCTGTATGTCCTTATGCCTGTCTATCTCTCCATACACTATCTTGCTCTGATTTGTATAGACCGATTTAGACGACATTTTTTGCCATTGAGTATACACAGTGTCCCTCCACCCGCCAGTACGGTGCTCAGGTGGTATGGTAGCGACGCCAATTACCTTTCGCATGCAATTTTCATGCTGGCGACTTCCCCAGTCACACTACTAACGAACGGATCATAAATGTTGCTTGCTTCAGGCCTGTATTTATGTAGATAACTTTTCATATTTTGCCATTCCACATTTTACACTGGCACGTTATTGATTATTACTGAATTTACAAATGATTTTATGACGCAAGTAGATTCCATGTTTTAATTAAACATCGGTTTTTATGTTTTAATTTCAACATTCTATATGTTGCTTGCTTATAGCGTTCAAGAATAGTTTCAGTCAGGCTGAATTGAATAAAGGCTAACATTTTGATTAAAATCATATGAATTATATGTTTGCCTTTTACAGTGTTTTATGTGTAATATCACGAAGAAAAGAGATCATGATGAAAACGACGGGAACTCAAAGACTATAGTGTTAAACGAGTTAATCAGCCACATTAATGCAATTAACGATACACATGATAAAATATACTTTTGTTTTGTTTACAAATATATCGGGTTTACATTCGGTATGTTCGATTTTGTTATTAATATCTAAATCTCGAAAATTTATAATATTATTAATACGTTGAACAAAGACGAGGGAGTGTAAACATTCAGGATTTAGCAAACACATTAACCCGATTTTGGGGATAAAACGCATTACTCATATTAGAAGTCTAAATCAACGCTTCATAACGAGTGGACATAGTGTACATGGGATTATAGCATAATAATAGGTCATCTGATATATACTGCTGATAGCGCACTTCTTCATCTGCTATCTACTGCTGATAGCACATTACTTCATATGCATGATATCTACTGCTGATAGCACATTACTTCATCTGCGATCTACTGCTGATAGCGCATTACTTCATCTGCTATCTACTGCTGATAGCACATTACTTCATCTGCTATCTACTGCTGATAGCAAATTAATTCATCTGCCATTTACTGCTGATACTACATTACCCAGTGGGCACACCTGACGTTGAAATCACGTTGACATTTCGACATCGAAATCAATTTCAACGTCGATATCAGTTTGAAATCACGTTGTATTTGCAAATGGACTTCAACCTGATGGAGTTCAACCTGATTTCAACCCGATTTCAACCTAGAGGTTAGGTGAAATCATGTTGAAATTTCAACGTTGATTCGTCGAAACGTCGAAATCCTAACCTGTGCCCACTTGGTTACTTTATCTGCTATCTACTGCTGACAGCAAATTAATTAATTTACTGCTGATAGTACACTGCTTCATTGAGGAAATCTCCCGAATCACAACAAATCAACACACATTGAAATCACGCGTAAACTATGTACGGATTAAAAACAGCTGTACATGATGCACTGGGCCTATTTGACCACCTAAATGATACCGATTCTTATTGATTTAAATCGAACTGAAGCCTAGCCACATTTATAATGCGATATATAGTGATGTCTTTGTAGATACGAAGCCCGTCTATTATTTTTTATGGCGACAACATTGAGCGTTCATTTGTGGGTGTCGGAGTTTTAAGTCAACAGAAACGAACAATAGTGTTATACATTAGATAGTCAACCCTCCCACTATCACTTTCTCTTTCTCGTAGTATTAAACAACAGCCTACTAATTTAACTCTAATTCATAGTTATCGCAAGATTCGTAAGAGTTACTTTAAGTTGTTATCTAGCAAGAAATCTGCTTTTCGGAGAAAGATTTTTCAGAAGTTGGATGATCTTCAAAGCAACAATCCTCAAGCTTTCTGGAACATTTATAATGATCTATGCGTCTCTAAGAAAAACATGTCCAATCCTATTTCACCTAAAAAAAATGGTGGGACCATTTTCTTACTCTAATGAATAGGAATATTTCGCATAATGATGTTAATTTTGAGAAGCACATTGATGATTTTGTGTCCAATTTAAATGTTAATGAAATTAATTCACTTGATTTTGTAATCTCTCCATCTGAGATCATTCAGGCGGCTAAACACTTAAAAAGTGGTAAGGCTGCTGGTATCGATGGCATTAGACCTGATATGATCAAAGAAGGAATTGATATATTTGCTCCTGCTTTAGCAAATTTGTTTAATTTAATCTTCCAGGAAGGGAACTTTCCTTCCCAATGGAGAACTAGTTCGCTCACTGTTATTCATAAAAAGGGAGATAAAAATACTCCTAGTAATTATCGTGGTATTGCTGTTTCTAGTAATCTGTGTAAATTATTTTGTATTGTACTTTATAATCGTTTATATACCTTTGTTACTAACAACTCTGTTATTCCAAAACAGCAAATTGGTTTTCAAAGAGGCTCACGTACAAGTGATCATATTTTAGTTCTTAAGTCTCTGATTAATAAATATATTAATCGTGCTGGTAAGTCTTATCTTTATGTTTGCTTCATTGACTTTTCTAAAGCGTTTGATACAGTATGGAGAAATGCACTTTTATATAAATTAGTCCATGTTGGAATTGGTGGCAAATTCTTAAATATCATTAAAGATATGTATAATTCAGTATCTTTTGCCATTAAGTGTGATGATAAGATTACAGATTCATTTCAAACTAGTGTTGGTGTAAAAACAAGGTTGTGTTCTTAGCCCGGTATTTTTAATATATTTCTTCATGATCTTCCGCATATTTTTGATACAAGCTGTGATCCAGTTACTTTAAATAATTCTTTCTTGAGCTGTCTTATGTATGCTGATGATTTAATTCTTATTTCTGAAAGTGCTAAAGGATTACAATGTGCTATTGATAAATTGTATGATTATTGTAATAAGTGGAAGTTGATAGTCAATATTCGTAAATCAAATGTTATGATCTTTAATAAGAGTGGTCGCATGCTGAAGAATTATACTTTTAAATATGGTGATGTTACATTAGACTTAACGAATGAATATTGTTATCTAGGTATCATTTTTGTTCCATCTGGCTCTTTCACTAAAGCTATGAACCAGTTGAAAGATAAGGCCAATAAGGCGTATTTCAAAATAAGAGATAATTTGTATAGTTCATCTGTTGCTTGTAGCCTAAAATTGTTCACTACTCTTATTCAGCCCATTTTGAATTATTGTTCTGAGGTTTGGATGCCCTATTTGCTTAAGAATTTAAATGATTCTAATATTACATCTATTTGTGATAAATTGCCTGGTGAATCTTTACATGTGAAGGTTGGTAAATTAATTCTTGGTGTTAATAAAAGAACCACTAACAATGCAGTAAGAAGTGAATTAGGTTGCTTTCCAATGTTACTTTTTATGATGAATTTATCTGTTAAATATTGGTGGTCTTTAAATAATCATTGTTTACATGGGAATAATTCCCTAGCCATTGATGCTCTTTTGGACAATAGAATATTATGTGATACTGGTTTATTCTCATGGTCTTCTGGTATTAAGAAAATTCTTGCTAGTATAGATAGATTAGATATTTGGGATAAACCAAACATATTAAATAAGCACAATTTTCATGTTAATATTCTTTCCAATCTTCAATCCAATTATGAAGTTCAATGTTTAGATTTTATGTGTCAACATCAGCCTAAACTTCGTTCTTATTGTTTGTTCAAAACAAATTTTCATTGTGAGAATTATGTTCTTATGTTTCATCGCGCATTTAGATCAAATTTCAGTAGATTAAGACTCAGTGCTCACTCTTTGATGATTGAAAAGGGCGTCATTTAATACCTAAACTAGATCCTCATAAGAGAATTTGTCATCTATGTACTTTAAATATGATTGAGGATGAATTTCATGTTATTATTAAATGCCCATTTTATGATACTTTGCGTAGAGATATGTTGAAAATTTTAACTGATATGTATGATAACTTTGATAATCTGACTGACGATGTTAAATTTATAAAATGATGAGTGGCACAGATTTTGATAGTATAAAACCGGTTCTTACTTTTGTAAACTCTGCTTTTGAAGCACGTAGTAACCTAGATGTTTAATAGTTTAGTTTTATAATTTACTTATTCTCTTTATTATTTTCTATATGTGTATCTTTTGTATAACTTGACTGTACCTATTTGTTTGGTGATGTCAATAAAATAACTTGAACTTGAACTATCAGCTTATCCATCAAAACCTTCAAGCTTTTGATCAATGCATGTCACGGTGGCTCAGTGGTTTTGGCCTTGGACTCTTAATGTGATGACAGCTTTCTTGACGTGCGTGGGTTCGAGTCCCCGTCCCACCACCGCGTTTGTGCCCTTGGACAAGGCGCTTTGCCTCGCTTGCCTCATCCCACCCCGGTGCAATGGGAAGCTGTTAGGGGTAGTCACTGTCGTTGTACTGATGAACCCTGTGCCACTCTTAGGCAGCCAACGTGGTTCCGACATATTCTAATGATGGCGTAAGGCGCTTTGAGGCTGTGTTTACGGCATAAAGCGCTATATAAAGATCTACATTTTTTTATGTCTTGCAATACAGATTATGTGTATTTTATTGCAAAGTTTTTGAAATTTTACTGCTTAAATGTCTTTTCTGGTACTTATGCTAAGTATATTGGTTCAGTGGTTGCTGGGACGTTGTTTGTTTTACACCCAGGTCTTTATTATTGACATGTTATTGGCCTAAAATTGTGTACAATATTTTTGATTGATACTTGCAAGTACAGTAGCAAAGCACATTTTCCCGTTACTGGAACTCCATGACCTAGAACTATGGTCAAAGTAAGTCCGTAGGAATGTATGAATTGTGTATATGGTACAAAATCTGTATAACCCTATGGACATACAGACAGACCATCACATGAAGTGTCAGCGTTGATGCAAAGATGCATGATGGAGCAATGTTTAGAAATTGTTGCTCTCGAACCTCTTAAGAAAGCATCAAGTAGATACGACATGTTACAACTCATGTGCCCTTTTTTCGCCCTTGTTTGAAAGTTGATCTACGTGATGCTTTCTAATCCGGATCAAACTGGAATGATTTGATCCAGATCCAGTACGCATTAATTCGCATCATGCAAACTCTATGCACAATCGCGCAGCGCGTTTTTCAATATCCTGTTTACACATACCGAATCTCAGTGCATTCAGCGCGGCGCGGAGGAAGACTCATTGCCGGCCACCCGATTAATCAAAATTCCATATTAATTCTGATTGATCCAGACCAATCTGAGCCTCATTCATTTTGCATAACGAGTGGACATAGTGTACATGGATTATGTGACTTCTTGTCGTGGCCTGTGGGAAATCAACCTCGTGTCGCTCAACACGTTTATCGACCAATGTATGCATTACTATGCTGTGTGCAATGTTAACCATGTTAACGGTTTCAATGGACAAAAATAAGCCATTTTAAAATGCCATCTAAGCTCAAAATGTTTTTTTTTTCTATAATTTCACAATACCTAGATACCTAGAAACGCTTGACCAAAATCGTGTATGTTTATACTATTTTGTGTAGAACTACTTTGAACAATAAAACCAAAATATTGATTTATATAAAGCTGTAAGGGTCCTCATTTACTCAATAAATCAATAAATCAATCAATCAATCAATCAATCAATCAATCAATCGATCGATCGATCGATCTGTCAATAATAAATATTTGAAGTATACGCTTCAGCAGAAAGCACTATAGCATATTTTAACAATTTACTAACGTACATCGAAATAATTTCGCCTAAAAACCTTTTTTTTTTTTTTAAATTTCAACCCTTTACACATGTTCCCAAGTCATCTTCACACTGTAGTGTTTGTCACCGAGGTTTGTCGCTCAACTACTCCCCGTTATACCCAGGTGTAGTGACGCAAATACGAGACTTGGTTTTGCAATGCCTCGAACCAATGCTTACCTCGCGGATAGCCTTTGACTGCTCTTAACTAGGCATCTTAATTGTATTTTGATTTTCAATATAAAATAATAAAAGTCCTCGACGTTATGTAAAATCATTATTAAATGAAAAAATCTATTGAAACTTGTAGAAATTTATTGCTGTATGCCAAATATCCAGCCATTAACGTACCGCCATTATATAACGCGCCACCATTTGTGTATACCCAGTACCCACTAATGTAAATTTCCAGCTTTTAAAAAGGTATTTTATGAAATTTAAGTGTTGCAATCTGGGGCGATATCAAGTCAATCACAACCTGTATTTAGGTCGCTAACTTTCAGCTGTTGAATGGCTTTTAAAATA
This sequence comes from Amphiura filiformis, assembly GCF_039555335.1. NCBI lineage: Eukaryota > Metazoa > Echinodermata > Ophiuroidea > Amphilepidida > Amphiuridae > Amphiura > Amphiura filiformis. The sequence goes on along the minus strand of NC_092643.1, from coordinate 15,658,139 downwards.
CAAGAAACCGAGCAAGAAATTATTTATTTGATCAAGTCAATATATTTTCTTGTTGACATTTTTGCCAACGGCCTTGTTTTTTGACAGTTTTCTTTAAGTGTGTAATTTTATTAAGATACGGGTTAACTAGATAGCAATTTAATACAAGTCTGTATCTTGCCAATTACTGTCTACTACAGCGTTTTCACAGATCATAGACGGATGGAAGTAACACTTGTTAACGTGTACGTATAAACGCAATAAACCTGTTTCCTTTCATGCATTTTATCGCTCATTTCTTTTCCTTTTTTGTTATATCTTATTGCTTTTCAGTTTCGTCAATCTCACCGTTTCAGATTTTGTCAATAGCAATAGTTAATTAAATATTTGTTGTTGATATCCTCACTGAATATAAAACTGTTGATATCAAACTTTCTTTGGTGCAATGGGCCATTCCATTTAAAATCCATACTACCCCTGTGGAAGATTTAGCTAAAGTCTTCCACAGAGGGAGTTTTGAATAAAATAGAAAATTGGGTAACTTTTTGAAATACTCACTCCAGTTGTGGAAGATATACGTAAAGCCATAATAGAGAGGGAGTATGGGTTCCAAAATGATTAACCCTGACCATTTACATTTGAAGAACATACCGTACTCATCCTGTGGAAGATATTTCCAAAATCTTCCACAGGGGGAGTGTGGATTTCGACTGGAATAGCCCAATCCCAGTATCTCAGCATTACTTCAACTTCACTATCTATATTGCTGCTGGGATCTACTGCTGCTAGCATCTACTGATGACAGTATATTATGTCGTTTGCTATCTACTGCTGACAGCACACATTTGCAATCATGCTGTTTACTGCCGCTAGCACAAAACTTCATCATCTATCTACTACTGATAGCACGTCGTTTCATCTGATTTCTACTGCCATGTAGCATATATAGCACCTAATTTGATATCAACTGCGCACTTCTTCATCTACTGCTGATAGTGCACTACTTCATCTGCTATCTACTGCTGATAGTGCACTACTTCATCTACTATCTACTGCTGATAACACACTACTTCAACTGCTGTCTACTGCTGATAGCACATTACTTCATCTGCTATCTACTGCTGATAGTACAGTACTTTATCTGTTATCTACTGCATACAGCTCACCACTTTATCTAATATTTACTGCTGATATCACATTAATTCATCTGCTATCTACTGCTGATAGCACAGTACTTCATCTACTATCTACTGCTGATAGCACACTTCTTCATATGCTGTCTACTGCTGATAGCACATTATTTCATCTACTATCTACTGCTGATAACACAGTACTTCATCTACTATCTCCTGCTGATAGCACACTACTTCAACTGCTGTCTACTGCTGATAGCACTTTACTTCATCTGCTATCTGCTGCTGATAGCACAGTACTTCATCTACTATCTCCTGCTGATAGCACACTACTTCATCTGCTGTCGTCTACTGCTGATAGCACATTATTTCATCTACTATCTACTGCTGATATCACATTAATTCATCTACTATCTACTGCTGATAGCACACTACTTCAACTGCTGTCTACTGCTGATAGCACACTTCTTCATCTGCTATATACTGCTGATAGCACGTTAATTCATCTGCTTTCTACTACTGATAGCGCACTACTTCATCTACTATATCTACTGCTGATAGCACATTAAATCATCTGCTATCTACTGCTGATAGCACATTACTTCATCTACTATCTACTGCTGATAGCACACTTCTTCATCTGCTATATACTGCTGATAGCACATTACTTCATCTACTATCTACTGCTGATAGCACACTTCTTTATCTGCTATATACTGCTGATAGCACATTACTTCATCTACTATCTACTGCTGATAGCACACTTCTTCATCTGCTATATACTGCTGATAGCACGTTAATTCATCTACTATCTACTGCTGATAGCGCACTACTTCAGCTGTTATCTACTGCTGATAGCACATTACTTTATCTACTATCTACTGCTGATAGCACACTTCTTCATCTGCTATATACTGCTGATAGCACGTTAATTCATCTACTATCTACTGCTGATAGCGCACTACTTTAGCTGCTATCTACTGCTGATAGCACACTACTTCAGCTGCTATCTACTCCAGAAATAAGTTAATTCATCTGCTATTTACTGCTGATAGCACATTGCTTCATTTTGTATTTACTGCTGATACCGCTCTACGTCGTTTATAGTATACTTGTTGAAGGCGGATCAAGATAATAATAATAAAAAAACAGCATTTATATAGCGCATTGTGAATCACAGATTCCTTAATGTGCTTTACATTATGATAAAACTACTCATCTTAATCAAAATATGAATTTAACTTAAAAATTAACTATGCATAAAAATAGCAGGACCAGGAGTAAGATGTCAGATGAAGAGATCCATGGATATCAGTGGAAGATAATACTATATGAATAATGAAGAAATGGCAAATAAATGGCGCAGAAGAGCCCTGATTACATGTGAAGACCTGAGCGCAAGAAGATCGTAAGTCCACATGGCCCCTCAACATGTATACACTAAATTTGCGTATAGTTTCGTATAGTTTGGTAATGTTTTATACATGTTCAGGGGCCAAAACAAATCTTTCACAACCTTTCATGATGTTTTCACCCTGGAACATGTATTAAACATTATAAAACCCTAAGAAAATTTACGTAACTTTTGTTGAGGGGCCAAGTGGACTTACGGTCTTCTTGCGCTCAGATCTTCATAATACTAAGCAATCAGATATTGTCACAAATATGTTCATTAAAAGTTGATTATCAGATATATATAATAGTTTTAGTTTTGCGCATAGGGACCCAGGTGCAAGCTACAATAGCCTTGGCAACTATAATGATGCTGCATGGAGAAAAGAAGTGATTTATGGTGCACTATAATGTCAAACCCATAAGATCGCTGACCACAGTGGCGTCAAATCACTGCATAAATATTTTAAAAACAATTCAGGGATTTGCCGATAAGAAGCGCAAACACTTGCTATGCCATAATGAACCACTGCAACATATCAAGATAAACATAAACAAATAAAATGAACAGAGCGTCCCTTTCTTTACATCTTTTAAGCATGTTTTGTGGCAATATATAATAACAGATATTGACAAGATTGAAGAAACAATGTTAATTTAATAGTTTGAAAATGTCGAGAGCCTCCCGAGTTTAGATGTACTGTTAAGTCGACGCCATCCTATCGCTTTGTGGGATTACTTACTAATACACACCGCCTCAATCACGGTACAAACGACTTACTCAAATTGTCCAAACGGGCCGCCTGGGACTACCACGGTGATCAATAAACTCGGAAAAAGCCATTTGCTAAGATTTGAGTAACCTTTGCTATATATGGAAGTCATTAGAGAGAAAGGTCGGCCTAGGAAGCCAAGTATTTTTGGCATTTTTTGTTACTTTGTATCTAGTTTGTAATGTTAGATGACTACGGATCGGTTGCAAATGGGGCTTTGTGGGAGCTAAGGCAGGCAGCCCTGATGACATGGAGAGTGATGTACACATATGACATCATATGTAGACTTGTTGAAGATACTAATTGCTGCAACAGATATTGCATCTAAATTGATGGTTTCCTATCTAGGGCATAACTCTCACTGCTGCTCTATTAGATTGAGTGACAGGAGCTGGAGGATGTGGGGAATATGAGAGTGTGCCATTTATTTCCACATCAACTTGTTGGCAAGATGGTGTAACTAATGCCGTCCATTAACTCGCCGGCCGGCCATAAATCCTCACACTCGTTAAATACAGTGTTGCAGATTTTATACTTGAATTTGATAGTTGCAGTATAAATCCATCAACCACGCACCATATTCATATTATATAGATGTCTTCATGTATCGAGTGTGTTCTGTTTTTGTATAATGTGGGGTTTTTTTTTTACAGCCGTAGACAAAATATTCCCTTTGTCATTAATGTTTTATTCTCAAATTATAGTCTGTATAACTTCCTCGAGTCAGTAATTTAGGTATTGTTTTTTAGTGTATCTCTAAATGTAATGATAAGTATATAGCCTACATTTTAAGAAAGGAAATGGTGCAAGAAATCCAACTATAGCATAACAGATTCCTGCAAAAATTAACAGTTCTTTTAGAAAATCTCGCAATTGATTCTATTTTAGTGACTCGAGACAGGTATACGGACTATAGGGACGCTTAAGTGATCCGTTTGGTTATACATGGACTACTTTTGTTTGAAAGATGTTTTTTTTAAATGCGTGGGACAAAAGTGTGAAATACGTCTCAATTGAAAAGTGCATATTTGTTTTTATGTTTTATTATAAATTTCATTTATTTATTTATTTATTTATTTATTTATTTATTTATTTATTTATTTATTTATTTATTTATTTATTTATTTATTTATTTATTTATTTATTTATTTATTTATTTATTTATTTATTTATTTATAATTCAATATCAAATGTGTAACATACAAGCGACTATTCAATTTAAAGTGCACAACAACTTAATGCATTTGAATTCAAAACAAATGTTAAACTCGATTGCATGACTCGTGAAAAGTAATTCATCTGTAATGTTGAAATTTACTTTTCTTAAAACCAAATCAAAACATTAAAACAAAAACAAGAATGTAAATAAAACAAAAACAAACAGTTTGCGTGTGGCAATAATAAGTCAGAACTATTTAGTATACAAACAAATAAATACCACAAAACATATGAATATTGCCCTTAACGTGGAGTACCGTTACCATAAACCAAGCTTTCGGTGCTTTGAATACAAAAGTATATCGAAGTAACATCACATGATAATTGCTGTAACCAATCCGTATTTCAACTGGTTACTCACACATTACGGCGTCCATTAGACTTGCGGCTGATACCACTATACACCTTTTAACACTAAGCCATTGGGTGAATATGATAGCGTCTACTTGCTACATGCTTCTTAGGTATCACACAAGATATAACCAACTGTCAAAGATCGAACAAAGAAAGTGTCAAAGAATACATTTTCTGGTTTAATGTTGTTCTTTAGAAAATAAAAGTCAAAAGCTCTCCAGAACCCTCCTCGGAAATGGAGTATTTAATAATGTGCGTATGTTGCAAAGAAACGCTATCTCGCGTCTGCATGAGACAAGTATCGAAAAAAGTATTTATCACTCCAGTATTTGTATCAAATGTTATATTTATCAGTCACAAAAAACACACTCAAGTGGGACGACTGCAACGGTTTCTGCCGTATAGAAACATTAATTGTAATATTAGGAGATTTAAAACTTTCAAGTAATTCTGCGACTTAAGCAAAAAAACCAACATAAGTGTTGATCGCTGAAGTACATATGTTCATCGTATATTAGGCCGTGTAAAATTAATATTTTGGTTCTCGTCCCTCCTCCTCAATTTCTGGGATTTGTCAGATTTTTTTTTTTTATAGATTTTTCAATTTTTTAGACTTTGGAATGATTTATGAAATCTTCATACATATAAATAAGTTTATTAGAGAACAAGCATCACTTCCAAGTCTTTTGTGGTACTCTAGGGGTTTATCCTCAGAATCTCACATTTGAAAAAAAAAAAAAAGGGCCTCATCGTTTCCTCGAGCACTGTTGGAGAAGACCGAAAACTACTGACAATGCTAATTTTACACTGAAAAAAAAAAAAACACCTCCCTCCCTCATCAATTCATGAAAATCCTCTGGACGAGAACCAAAACATTAATTTTATACGGCCTTATTGCTTGAAAACTTATTTTTCTACTTTTAACTGCACATATGGCATATCATTTCAACTATGTATGTTATCTTCTGTAAATAACGTGACATTTAATCTGCTATTTTCTGCCGATAGAACCCTTCTTATTCTGTTATCTATTATTTGTTATCTGTTATTTTACTGATAGCACACTACTTGATCAACTAAATGTACTGTTGATAGCACATTATACTTCATAAACTACTGCATACTTTACTGTTGATCATAACACATTGTTTAATATACTGTTGGTAACATATATTATTTCATCCACTCTATATGCTGATACCATGCTACTTCAGCAACTATCAACTGCTGATAACACACTATTTAATAAACTATCTACTTCTGATAGCACATTACTTCATTAACTATCTGCTACTGATAGCACATTGCTTAGTCAACTACCTAATATTGTTGATAGCACACTACTTCATCCACTATCTACTGCTGATAGCAAACTACTTCATCAACTATCTACTGCTGATAGCACACTACTTCACCAACTATCTACTGCTGATAGCACACTACTTCATCGACTATCTACTGCTGATAGCACACTACTTCATCAACTATCTACTGCTGATAGCACACTACTTCATCGACTATCTACTGCTGATACCACACTACTTCGTCAACTACTGCTGATAGCACACTACTTCATCAACTATCTTCTGCTGATAGCACACTACTTCATCAACTATCTACTACTGATAGCACACTACTTCATCAACTATCTACTGCTGATAGCACACTACTTCATCAACTATCTACTGCTGATAAGACACTACTTCATCAACTATCTACTACTGATAGCACACTACTTCATCAACTATCTACTGCTGATAGCACACTACTTCATCAACTATCTATACTGCTGATAGCACACAACTTCATCAACTATCTACTGCTGATAGCACACTACTTCATCAACTATCTTCTGCTGATAGCACACTACTTCATCAACTATCTACTACTGATAGCACACTACTTCATCAACTATCTACTGCTGATAGCACACTACTTCATCAACTATCTACTGCTGATAGCACACTACTTCATCAACTATCTTCTGCTGATAGCACACTACTTCATCAACTATCTACTGCTGATAGTACACTACTTCATCAACTATCTACTGCTGATATACTTCATCAACTATCTACTACTTATAGCACACTACTTCATCAACTATCTACTGCTGATAGCACACTACTTCATCAACTATCTACTGCTGACAGCACACAACTTCATCAACTATCGACTGCTGATAGCACACTACTTTCGTCAGATATCTACTGCTGATAGCACACTACTTCATCACCTATCTACTGCTGATAGCACACTATTTCATCAACTATCTACTGCTGATAGCACACTACTTCATCAACTATCTACTGCTGATAGCACACTATTTCATCAACTATCTACTGCTGATAGCACACTACTTCATCAACTATCTACTGCTGATAGCACACTATTTCATCAACTATCTACTGCTGATAGCACTCTACTTCATCAACTATCTACTGCTGATAGCACACTACTTCATCAACTATCTACTGCTGATAGCACACTATTTCATCAACTATCTACTGCTGATAGCACACTACTTCATCAACTATCTACTGCTGATAGCACACTACTTCATCAACTATCTATACTGCTGATAGCACACAACTTCATCAACTATCTACTGCTGATAGCACACTACTTCATCAACTATCTTCTGCTGATAGCACACTACTTCATCAACTATCTACTACTGATAGCACACTACTTCATCAACTATCTACTGCTGATAGCACACTACTTCATCAACTATCTACTGCTGACAGCACACAACTTCATCAACTATCGACTGCTGATAGCACACTACTTTCGTCAGATATCTACTGCTGATAGCACACTACTTCATCACCTATCTACTGCTGATAGCACACTATTTCATCAACTATCTACTGCTGATAGCACACTACTTCATCAACTTTCTACTGCTGATAGCACACTATTTCATCAACTATCTACTGCTGATAGCACACTACTTCATCAACTATCTACTGCTGATAGCACACTACTTCATCAACTATCTACTGCTGATACCACACTATTTCATCAACTATCTACTGCTGATAGCACACTACTTCATCAACTATCTACTGCTGATAGCACACTACTTCATCAACTATCTATACTGCGGATAGCACACAACTTCATCAACTATCTACTGCTGATAGCACACTACTTCATCAACTATCTTCTGCTGATAGCACACTACTTCATCAACTATCTACTGCTGATAGCACACTATTTCATCAACTATCTACTACTTATAGCACACTACTTCATCAACTATCTACTGCTGATAGCACACTACTTCATCAACTATCTACTGCTGACAGCACACAACGTCATCAACTATCTACTGCTGATAGCACACTACTTTCGTCAGATATCTACTGCTGATAGCACACTACTTCATCACCTATCTACTGCTGATAGCACACTATTTCACCAACTATCTACTGCTGATAGCACACTACTTCATCAACTATCTACTGCTGATAGCACACTACTTCATCAACTATCTACTGCTGATAGTACACTACTTCATCAACTATCTACTGCTGATAGATAGCACACTACTTCATCAACTATCTACTGCTGATAGCACACTATTTCATCAACTATCTACTGCTGATAGCACACTACTTCATCAACTATCTACTGCTGATAGCACACTACTTCATCAACTATCTACTGCTGATAGCACACTACTTCATCAACTATCTACTGCTGATAACACACTACTTCATCAACTATCTACTGCTGATACCATAAGTCTTCGGTGATCATCAAATATTCAACATTAATGTTTTTATTTGCTTTATTTTACTATACAGAACCGATATCACACCTCTGGTATAATATGTGCATGCACGCGTACGGTTATATCATCTAAATTGGATACCACAGCCAATTCTCATTTTTTCAATTCTTCTGTTTTTATTGTGTTTTTGCTTTTTTCTCACGTTCATGCTCATCCCCATACATAATAACCTTGCCGAGTGGCATCCACACAACTCATGGTTCTTCCATAAGATGTAAAGAGTTGATAATGCAATCTAAACACAGTATTAGTTGGACGCAGAGTTGCACAATAATAAAACAGTGGCAAAAAAGAAAAGCTCTAAATAAGATTACTTGATCATTCGCATGAGATGACACGACCTTCACAGGGTTTCATTAACCAGGAATGCTCTTATTTTCCTCGCTACTCATCTCTTGGCCACACTTATGTCATCCGATGTTGTATGATAGCTTGCGGTAGGTTTCCTGTAAGCTAAGATGACATTGGTTGGTGTTTCCAACCTTTTAATTTATTATTTTTAAGGTAAAAATAATAAAGTATATAATGAAAGACAGGGATAAAAAGACTAGTTCGCGTCTGAAATTCTGACAACTAGACAGAAATGGCGTACTGCGCATGTCGGTAACCAATCACGGCGCGCCTTTGCTCTGACCACAAACGCGAATTAGTTTATCTCTGTCTTTCATTATAGCATTTGTATCAACCGTTTACAGTTCAGTAGTGTTTTGCGGTTCTTCAGACATACGCTCGTAGGTCAGTTTGAAGAAAGGAAAAGAAAAAAGCATACAATTTGATGCATTTTTACCATGAAGCAAGCACCATAGGAAATGGAACCTACTGTTGTATATACCAATAACAACAAATAATATACACGCGCTTTTTGTTATGAAGCCCTTCAGCTTCAGATTAGAACATTGTGGAAGCTTAAAAATCAAAACCGTCATCATGTTTACATGCTACTAAAATAGTGTGATGAATGTTTCTTGAAACAGTAACGACGACGATTTGACGCGCACACTCCATTGTGTCGTCTTTGTACGCGGGTGTAAGAATTAGTCAACGTGTAAGACCTGCATACGTTTGCTCATCGTTGCGTTAATTCCAGGAAGAAAGGAAGTAACGTCCTTTAAAAACTAATAATGTTTTATGACATGACAAATTCTTGTTTTGCATAATTTTGAAAAATAAATTGAATATAATATTCATTTCATATTGCATAGGAGCAGACAAAATTTATGATCAGTCAACAAACTTCGCTGAGACGAACAAAATCTTAGCGAGACAGAAGCAAGATTTAGTCTTTCTGGGTGGTTTGTCAGTGATGGCATTAAACACACACGTACTAGACCTATAATAAGTGGTGATGTTCGTGCAACAAAATCACGGTTACAATAAAAGTTTAGTACAAATATTACTGGTGGTATCTGAAGAATAGGCCTACTAAACAAATACTAGGCATGTTTGTACTAATTTTAAACCATTATTGACGTTAATTTCAAATATTGCCATGAAAATTTGCAAAAAGTCATTTTTGTTGTTGAAATTTTTATAAAATTTTGACTACGCATGTCGTCTGCAAAAATATATCGGTGATGTGAGGGTTAAGAGTATGCAACACAGTAACAGTTGCTTCAATTCACCGTGAACATTTTGTCCATTCCATGGATGCATTCATAGTTCTGTCACTAACGATAAGCGCTTCAGGCTTAACCAATGAACAAACTCGTTCTTTTCCACATAACAAGAAACGACCTAGCTAATTGGTCAAATCTTAATTGCTCATTGCTGGGGAATGAAGTATAATTTGTGCTTAATGGAATAATGGATCGACAGAAAAGTAGTAGCAAAGAGTCTAGAATCACCACGCCAAACAACTGTGGCTCCCCGTTTGCTCATTTAGTCATTCACTCACTCATCCATTCATTAATTCAACCTCTCTCCTATAACAAGGAATTCCCGCATGTTGATCACAGTGTGGTTGGTAAAGATTCGCAAAGAGATACAGTGAATCTATAAAATCGAGTTTTAAGTCTAAAAGCGTTTGGATTTTCATTAATGTACATAAAATCTGTACGTACAGCTTGCAGTTAAGAGCAAAGTCAACTAGTAGTGGTAAAGTGATTCCTAAAGCAAATCCCAGAATATGCTTGGCCATATTATGAATGTTAAAATGTATTGAAATAAAGTAATGTAAAGTAATGTAATGTAAAGTATTATCTTAGTAGCTCTTAAGATACCATATTAGATCTACTAAGGATGTGTCATGGTCAATTAAAATGAGCAAAAAAATGATATTCAATTGATCGAGTACCAAGCAAACAAAAAACGTTTTTGACATCATTCGCCAAAGGTTAGAGGAGATTGCCAGAAAATGTTTAAATGTCGGGTTATATAAAGGGTATCAAACGTTTTCATAACATTGAAAAACATTGTTTGATAACGTCCTACAAATAATGTTATTTAAGTGTTGACAAAATATTTTTCAAAAAATGTTGACAAAAATATTTTACAATAACATTTTGAAAACATTTTAAAAATATTTTTGTAGTGCGTTTTCATATAACGTTTTAAAACGTTTTCATAACCTTTATATAACCCGTCATTTAATGTTATTAAAACGCTTTTACCAAAACCAAAAGCCCAGAATATAACCAGTTTAGAACGTTTTAAAAACTTTTTGTGTTTTCATGCTAGGTACGAACATGCCTCAAAAATGAACTGAAACGTAAAGATTAGAAAGATGCATAAAATCAGTTTAAAGAGTATACACGAAAGGTTAAACAGAGTTCGTGATTGAGACAGAGCTTATAATGTAATCAACACCACATGTGGTCCTTTAAAGTTGTGTCAAATTTGCAACAGTTGATGGGCGTGACTTAAGGTTGATCATTGTAAGTGTCTACGGATAAAGAATGAGAAAACGGGTGAATGCTTTTATCAAACCTCGGGGTATTTAATCCCCCGAGCACTACCTGCCGATCTAACCTTGCCTCTGATTGGTCAATTACATGATATCTTCACTTTAATCGCCAATCAGAATGGAGCTTTGCAAATAATTCACCCCAATTTTTGTGTGTGTGTGTGTAGTGAAATTATTCTAACAATGTTGCTGATTGGTCCAATTGATAATGGAAACTTCTTTTTGGCCAATCGCCAGGTAGTTCTTATTTTCATCATGATTTTCAAGTATAAAATTCAATCGATGTGACGCAGCATGTTTCATGGTATAATTAATTATATAACATATTCATAAAAAGTAAAAGTTACATTTTACATTCATAAGTGGCAAAATTCAATTATTGGAAATTGTATATAATTTGATGTAACGGAAAAGTGAGGAAAAATATGGCATAAATGTATGTCTAAAGAAGTGAGAAATCAAAGAATATTAATTTGAAAGATATATGACAAAAGACCACAAATATATTTGTACATTTTGATTATGTAATACATGTCTATTCCAAGAGCGTCTGCATAACAACAACAACAGCCGAAGATATCTTGACACGACGTCTAAAACTTTCAAATTTCCTACTGTAGCACCAATCATTACAGCGTTGAAACTGTTAATAGTCATGCATGATGTTGACTTGAAGAACGCTTCTATTTAAAACCCTCTCCAAACGGGTGTCAACTACAGACGCAATCTCCACATTTTCTTTTAAAATTCACACATTTCATAATTGAACATTTCCATTACCATATTTGAAATCAGCATGAAAAATGCATTAAGATGAGTACAAACAAGCCTGGTATTGGTTCAGTGGTTCTTGAGATAACTCTTGATATTTTGAGACAATATTTCAAAACTTGTCGTTTTATGTATATAGAAGCCTATGGCTAGCACTCAAAGCATTAAGGACAATTGTACAAGCCCACACACAATGGATGTATTACTGTACAAGATGTATATAATGAAGACCCTTTTGTTATGATGTGATTTGATTTCCCCATCATCGCTGCATGCATCCATATGGCATCTTGATTCTAGTATATAACAAATCTGACCTTGAATCATACAAGTATATAAATATAATGCAATCCCACAATCCTTTGTAATATTTCATACGAGATGCCGGTGAAGATCAAGAAGACCACTCCCAGCAAATGAAGATGAGCCATTCCATGTCAACACCGCAGCACCTCTTCAATTTTTTTTCTTTTTCTGTGTGGTGGTAGAAAAAAAATGTACAATTGGAGTTTTCCATGGGTAATATCTCAGCTAAAAGTATTCTAATAGGCTCAATATGTGATAAGAGTAATGTCCTACCAAAGGGCTCTGACTGGCAAAAAAATGGACAATAAAATTATTTTTACTTTTGGAGTTCTGACCCCCCCGAAGTTGGTCCTGGATGGACGAAGTTGCATTTTGAGGGCCCTATATCTTTTAAAGTAAAGGAGTCACAAGTATTCTGATGCCAGATTTGAATTCTACACAAAAAAGTACCCCAGAATACATACTTTTTAAAGTTGTTGGGGGTTCCCTTTATACATTTATGGACCTCCAAACATCGTCTTTCGCGTTGCGACACATTTTTTACGCTGACCCCCTAAATTTCAAATGCCACAGGAAAATGAAATGGAGTATGAAGCTCAAATTTTCAGGATTTTACTTTCTCATCAATATCTACCACCACACAGAAAAAGAAAATATTGAAGAGGTGCTGCGGTGCACATCCCTGGAGTTGACATGGAATGGCTCAGATGAACAATATTAATGTCAGGCTTTAGGTCAAGAGAAGGAAAATGTCATGCCACTAAGACGTTTCTTATAGCAATGAGAGGGGAACAAGACAGGCACAGACAGATAGACACCCACACACACACACACCACACACACACACACACCCCCTACAGATAGATGTACTAGTATATCATGATTAAGCATCGTGCACGAAAACATTATGTCTATTTCCAGGTTCTTGTTTTTTACAATACACGAAAAGATCGTGGTATATATATAAGGTATTTGAAAGTAATGTTCGTTTTCAAATTCCGGGTGTACAGGCTGTATCAAAATGATTGGTACCCGTCAATTTGAATGTTTATTGAAAAGCCTGCCTCTTACAAATGCAACATTGGATACTTTTGAAATTTCCAGAATTAATGGTTTACGTCTTGTTATACAATTAATCTACAAATAGTTTGGATCTTACGTTGAGTTTTGATGTGTCAGACTCATCTATTGTCAGTGAAAATTAATAGGTACCAATTATTTTGATACAGCTTGTACATGTGCAAGATCGAGCGAGAGAAAGATATGGCAAGATCGATAGAGAGGAAGAGATGATTAGAGAAAGGGAGATAAAAAAAAGAGATCGGAAGAGGCAAACAAAGAGAGAAGTAAGAAAGAGAGAGAGAGAGAGAAAAAGAGAGTATATGTTGTGTTGAAATTAAAACTCCTCTGAGAGGTTGCGCAGTGCAACATGGGATACGTGAAATAACAATTATAACGACAATAATAAACCAGTTCGCATTTTACGTTTTCCACATCCAAGCATTTTTTTCCTATCCCCACTCTTGTTAAATACACAGTTTCTTATTTTTCCACTTTTTAACACGGTATTTTCTTTTATTGAAGCTGAATTGATGAAGAACCATGAGAATAATTCAATTAAGTTACGTCTCACCACAAGTAACAACCAACTGTAGCTGAAACGTAATGTTTGTGTAGAGATTGGTGTATGCACCATGGCTCCCTTTTGTTACATATAAAAATAACCACACACTTAAAGTAATGAACGTACCCTCCAGGATTATTACTTAATTAGGGGTAAGTGTTGTCTTAAGAACCACTGGGCCAGAGCTAGGCATGTCTGTTCTGTTTAGGGTGTATATTTAATCACACGAGCTTATAGCTATGATCCACTTGACGTTTATTCCAGTTGTGTCATATTAAATTCCGCAAAAATGCTGTACCGCAGATATCTTCAACTGGAACTTTTTAAATTGATCAATGCTTCCCAAAGAAACATGAGACAAAAAAGATTTGTTTGTACATGTAACATCAATCTACTATCGTCTGAAGATAGCACTAAACTACTATCTTCTGAAGATAGCACTAAACTACTATCTTCTGAAGATAGCACTAAACTACTATCTTCTGAAGAAAACACCAAACTACTGTCTTCTGAAGATAGCACTAAACTACTATCTTCTGAAGAAAACACCAAACTACTGTCTTCTGAAGATAGCACTAAATGACTATCTTCTGAAGATAGCACCAAACTACTATCTTCTGAAGATAACACTAAACTACTATCTTCTGAAGATAGCACCAAACTACTATCTTCTGAAGATAGCACTAAACTATATAGGCCCTACAATCTTCTGAAGATAGCATTAAACTACTATCTTCTGAATATAGCATTAAACTTCTATATTCTGAAGAGAACACTAAACTACTATCTTCTGAAGATATAGCACCAAACTACTATCTTCTGAAGATAGCACCAAACTACTATCTTCAGAAAATAGCACTAAACTACTATCTTCTGAATATAGCACTAAACTGCTATCTTCTGAAGAAAGCACCAAACTACTATCTTCTGAAGATAACACCAAACTACTATCTTCCGAGCTATAGCGCCGAACGATTATCTTTTGGAGATATCACTAAACTACTATCTTCTGAATATAGCACTAAACTGCTATCTTCTGAAGATAGCACCAAACTACTATCTTCTGAAGATAACACCAAACTACTATCTTCCGAGCTACAGCGCCGAACTGTTATCTTTTGGAGATATCACTAAACTACTATCTTCTGAAGATAGCACCAAACTACTCTCTTCCAAGATAGCACAGAACTACTTTATTTTCTGAAGATAGTACTATAAACTACTCTCTTCTGAAGATAACACCAAGTGAATAATATCTATGTGCAACACATTTAAAAAGTATTATAACTCATTTAATACACGTTAAATATCGACTGCGCTTTATCAAAAGTATCGTTTAGTCGTAAATTGTACTTGTACCATGTCAACTTTCATGTAGCTATTGCATTTACGCCATTCTTGTATAAAACCCGACGTTATCTTGAACATGTTGTTTAGCAATCGCCCCGTCACGTCATCCATTTGTTTATTCACATATTATGTCACAAATAAATTAATTGCAACATCCACTTTAAAAGGGTTGAAAAACCACATAATTAATGAACAGGGGGTTATATCATTTTCCCGTGGGGTGCGTTACCCCCTAGGTACTGTCATCACTTTGATTGGATTCGGAATCGAAACTAGCGATCTTAAGACTTTAATGCACAATGCGATGGGCTGTATTTATGTAGTCAGTGATTTGCAAAAATGATATCCTAACAAGACAACAAAAATAATTATCTCAAAGATAGAGCCTGGTGACGTCAATTCGGGTAATAACATTTGATCAATTGGATGGATTTTACATCCCTTTTTTGTAATTAACTAATATTATTGCTACCGATAAAGCTAATAAGGAATCAAGTTCACATTTTGATATTACGAATTTTAAATAATTACATGTCTGCAAAACGGTTGCGTCTCTCTCGCACTTTCTCTCCGTTTCTCGTCCTCCCTTCAGTTTCACCGTTTCACTTTCTTTCTATCTTTTCGTTTGACGGCTCTCTTACATCTTTACCTCGTTCGCCCTTTTTCTCACCCCTTCTCTCATTTCACATCGCTTTCGTCTGATAAATATAGCTCAAAACTAGCCGTCTAATTGCGCAAAATGTTTAACAATAACTCACTGACTCACTTAATCAGAATGCATATAGGAAAAAGAAAATATGTATGAAAATTTGATCACGCAGAAGCGAGTGTGCACATAAATTTGGTTAATTTCACCTTGATAAAAATGGACAAATAAAATCACCTTAAGCAAATCTGATCAAGGTATGCGAGTCCCCAAGCACATTACGTAGTCATAGTCCCTCATTTGTTATAATACTCTGAAATCGTCACGCTACTTCACCTACATTTTAATTTTAATTTCCGCCTGTTGCCGATACAGCATTCATTGCCAGTCGGTCGGTCGCTTGAATTCATCAGATATATTATAACTCGAGAGATCTAATCTGAAATATTAGTTAAGAATAAAAAGATACAATTTGTGTCTTCTGGTCATTTAATTAATTACATAAATTTGTAATGCCGCTGTACAAGAAAGCTTGATTAACTACGCTGTAGAAAATTGATGGAGTCTGCAAATATCTATACATGACTGTTTCCAAAATGTCGTCACCAATATAAGAAATATTTATGGTTACAAGATAGAGTGTGCATGGAGTTAACATAGTATAACGAGTGAGTTCACATGGAGACACAGAGTGAACACAGAACCACCATGACCACAGAGTAGACAAATGAGTACATAAGAAATCGGAGTGTCCCAAATGCAGTATAGGAACGATCTAGTGTACACGGCGCCACAGAGTAGATGAGGGCATGTATCCTCGGAACCAGAGAGTAAACGGAGGTGTTCACACGAAGCCACAGAATCCATGTTCATGTATTATAAAAGAAAAAAAGAGTGTTCATACCCCAGGTTCATACACAGATCCGCAGATTATACGAAGGAGTGCACATACATGCCCATGTAACTACAGAGTAAGCGTAGGAGGTCACATGGATCCACAGCGTTCCCGTTCAGTGTAAAGGCGAAAGAGTGCAGTAGAAAGAAGCATGCACATGGATACACACAGCAGGGTAGAGACTAGAAAGAGGAGTGCACATGGACCCATCATAGAGTACACTTAGTAGTGCACAAGTGCACATGGAACCACAGAGTAGACGGGGCCGGGGGAATGCACGTGTAACCATCAAGTAAACGGAAGAGTGCACGTTGAAACACTGAGAGAACCATGTATGTAGTAGAGGGAAGAATGCACACGGAAACATAGACTTACAGAGTAAGTGAAGGATACACAAACACGGAACCACACGGTACACCTAGTAGTGCACATGGAATCACAGACTAGACGGAGAACCACTCGGATCCACAGAGTAACGGATGCGTTCACACAGAGACACTAAATCCCTGTTCAGGGTATACGAAAGAGTGTAGACACGGAAACACAGAGTAACTGAGGAGTTCACACAGAGGTACTAAGACTCTGTTCAGGGCATAGATAGACGAAAGAGTGTACACGGAGCCACAGAGTATACTGAGTAGTGCAACAGGACCCCGGTCTCAGAGTTTGAACGAAGGAATGTAGCCTACAATGTACATTGTACATATACCAAGGAGTAGGCGTTGGAGTGCATACGGGACTACATCGTAGAAGGAGGTGTGCACACGAAACCACAGAGTAGACGAAAGTGTATAATCTAGACCTATACTTTAAGATAAGTCGTGTAATCATGGTAATAGTATTATCTCGAAGTACTAATATAAGGCACATGATCCTGGAATCCAACGTATGAACTGGATTGAGCACAACGCACAATAGGTAAAATGATGCGAGGGAATGCAAGACGAAAAACACCTATTTCTTAAGGCCATAACCCTAAAGATTGCCACACATCGCCGCCACTCTAAACCATTGCGGAAACAAGTCATTTTATATACCAGTTTGTCTCACTTCATATTTTTCACAATTGCTATAATTGAATCAGTGTATCCGTTGGTATCTTGGCAAGAAAACCCTGGTGGCTATGTATTACAGTGTATTGAACTTAACCATGAAAGCAATCAGTTGATTGCAGTGTGTCAGAATGAAACCTGTTAGAATTTGTTTCATTTCTTTTACTCTCTTATATATGTTTTATGCCGTAGTATAATAATATCAAGGCGCATCTAGACGTTTTATAGTCACATTGTTATACACTGTTACTCCGGATCTGAGCTACATGCATGTTATATTGTTGATTATAAGAGCAAAAGGGCGTGCACTCCTTGCTCTACATTTCTTTCTTTCTTTACACAGCCGTGACGTTAGTCACGGCTGTGTCTTTTTTCTTACAGGTTCTTCTTTCTTTCTTTCTTTCTTCTTTCTTCTGTCGACCATTAAATTTGCTCTAGCACTCACATGCTTACATCGATTTTGACTTAACTTGGTCACAATGATCATTGACCATGCCCCTACATGTCATATGAAACTCGTGGGGTCAAAGGTCACGCAGGGTCACAGGGGTCAAAACGTGATTTCAGCTCAAAATGCACCTTCTCCTACAAATTACGTAGGACAGTGACGCCACTTGCACACATGCATTATAATTACCCAGTGTCTATGTGGTGTACACAGATTTGGGGTCAAAGGTCATTAAGGGGTCACTTCCGGCATAAAACGGAATACCTTCAAATTTTTTATTAGCTAAGGAAAACATAGGACAGTAACGGTATGTTCACATATGAGTTGCAGTTACCCAATGTATATGTGGTATT
Source organism: Amphiura filiformis (assembly GCF_039555335.1). Classification (NCBI taxonomy): domain Eukaryota; kingdom Metazoa; phylum Echinodermata; class Ophiuroidea; order Amphilepidida; family Amphiuridae; genus Amphiura; species Amphiura filiformis. The sequence goes on along the minus strand of NC_092643.1, from coordinate 15,639,141 downwards.
TTTTTATTTGGGGTCAAAAGGTCATTAAGGGTCACTTCCGGTATAAAACGAAATACCTTTAAAATGCATCTTCTCCCACAAATTACGTAGGACAGTGACACCACTTGCACACATGCATTATTGTTACCCAGTGTCAATGTGGTGTACACAGATTTTGGGTCAAAGGTCATTAAGGGGTCACTTCCGGTATAAATTGAAATATCTTCAAAAATTTTTATTAGCTAAGAAAACCATAGGAGAGTGATGGTATATTCACACATGAATTGTGTTTACCCAATGTATATATGGTATTTTTTTTATTTGGGGTCAAAGGTCATTAAGGGGTCATTTCCGGTATAAAATGAAATACCTTTAAAATGCATCTTCTCCCACAAATTACGTAGGTGACTGATGCCACTTACACACATGCATTGTTGTTACCCAGTGTCTATGGGGTGTACACAGATTTGGGGTCAAAGGTCATTAAGGTGTCACTTCCGGTATAAATCGAAATATCTTCAAAGACTTTTATTAGCTAAGAAAAACATAGGAGAGTGATGGTATGTTCACACATGAATTGTGTTTACCCAATGTATATATGGTATTTTTTTATTTGGGGTCAAAGGTCATTAAGGGGTCATTTCCGGTATAAAACGAAATACTTTTAAAATGCACCTTCTCCCACAAATTACGTAGGGCAGTGATGCCACTTACACACATGCATTGTTATTACCCAGTGTCTATGGGGTGTACACATATTTAGGGTCAAAGGTCATTAAGGTGTCACTTCCGGTCTGATACGAAAAACCTTCAAAATGCCCCTTCTGCCACAAATAACATGGCAAAGTAATGCCACGTGCACGCATACATTGACATTAGCCAATGTCTATGGGGTTTTCATATATTTTTGGGTCAAAGGTCATTAAGGGGTCAAAACACGGCTGTGTTCGTGGTCTTAGACCACAGCTAAGTCTAGTTCTTTCTTTCTTTCACTGCTGTGACGTGAGTGACGGCTGTGTCTTTTTGCTTACCGGTGCTTTCTGTACCCAGCCGTGACGTTAGTCACGGCTGTGTCTTCTTCTCTACAGGTTCTTTCTTTCTTTCTTTCTTTCTTTCTTTCTTCTGTCAACCTTTTCATTTGCTCTAGCACTCACATGCTTACATCGATTTTGACCTAACTTGGTCACAATGATCATTGACCGTGCCCCTACATGTCACATGAAACTTGTGGGGTCAAAGGTCACGCAGGGGTCACAGGGGTCAAAAACGTGATTTCAACTCAAAATGCATCTTCTCCTACAAATTACGTAGGACAGTGACGCCACTTGCACACATGCCTATGTCTATGTTGTGTACACAGATTTGGGGTCAAAGGTCATTAAGGGGTCACTTCCGGTATAAAACGAAAAACCTTCACAAAATTTTATTAGCTAAGTAAAACATAGCACAGTAACGGAAAAAAAAAATATGATCAGCAGTCACCCAATGTAAATGTCGTATTTATATAATTTGGGGTCAAAGCTCATTAAGGGGTCACTTCCGGTATAAAACAAAATACCTTTAAAATGCATCTTCTTCCACAGATTCTGTAGGACAGTGACGCCACTTGCACACATGCATTGTCATTACCCAGTGTCTATGGGGTGTACACAGATTTGGTGTCAAAGGTCATTAAGGGGTCCCTTCCGGTATAAAATGAAAAACCTTCAAAATTTTTTATTTGCTAAGAAAAACATAGGACAGTAACGATATGTTCACACATGAATTGTGGTTACCCAGTTTATATGTGGTATTATTTTATTTGGGGTCAAAGGTCATTAAGGGGTCACTTCCGGTATAAAACGAAATACCTTTAAAATGCTTCTTCTTCCACAAATTACGTAGGACAGTGACGCCACTTGCACACATGCATTGTTATAACACAGTGTCTATATGGTGTACACACATTTGGGGTCAATGGTCAGTAAGGGTCACTTCCGGTATAAAACGATATACCTTCAAAATGCCCCTTCTGCCACAAAAAGCATAGCAAAGTGATGCCACGTGGACACGTGCATTGACATTAGCCAATGTCTATGGGGTTTTCATATATTTTGGGGTCAAAGGTGATTAAGGGGTCACCACACGGCTGTGTTCGTGGTCTTAGACCACAGCTAAGTCTAGTTCTTTCTTTCTTTCTTTCTTTCTTTCCTTCTTTCTTTCTTTCTTTCTTTCTTTCTTTCTTGCTTGCTTGCTTGCTTGCTTGCTTCCTTCCTTCAGAGAGAGCATGTTCACACCGACTGTTAAGTGGTAAACCCTTGCACCTTATGTTGAATCCTGTCTTCATCATATCAAACTATGTTGTGTTGATACATGTATCCAGTTTCACCTGAACTATTTCTGACCGGTTTTGATTGCCATAGATGTCATTACCAACTGCCAGAAACGCCATCGTTAAAAGCACTTGTTGTATTGTGAAACTTACTCGTATATATATACATGTAGTTCAACTTACTTATACATCTTCAGTATTCCAAATTACCCTGCTATCTGCCTAACCCAAATAATAAGCGCAACGACAATACTCCATTACAATGATGGACATATCTGTTAAAGGTCAAATATATAAAAACCTAAATACAAATGACCTCTAATTGCTTCTTTTGATTAATACATCTGCCATAGTCAAGTTTGAAACGCAAAGTGCCAAACTGACTTTGACAAAACGAGCTCAACGCCATCTGCCACGACAGTTTCAGTAAATAATTGCATCGCATATATAGAGCGAAGCGCGGATTTAACACAAATTATTATTCTTAAGATTTTAGTGAGAAAATTACACATTTTTGATATTAATTTGGGAATCCTGTAATCTTTGTTGTGTACGAAGAAATCAAAAGAAGCAACAGGAAAAAACCTATTTCGAGTGACACTAATTACTTCACGACTTGTCTCACCGGGAATCTATCGCCAACGGCATCAGATATTAAATACCAAAGACGCGGGAACAAAAGAGAGAAATAGTAAAACAATAATAAGACAGAAGTACTAGTTCTTATTGCTTTCCCCTACAGTGACAAAGAGATTCATCTCTGCCTCAATGAAGAATGGTAGCTCAAGGCACCAGTTGCATCACCGCATCAAAAATAGACATTTCTTCCTTTCTTATAGTTCAATACATGATATGTCAATTACTTATACAATCTTTCTTGTAATGCACAAAATTACTTCACGACTTGAGAACACATGTCTTTAACGACATTGGAAAATTCTTCGAATGTGTGAATGTTTTGGCTTTCTCTTAATCTTTTTTATTTTCATTATCGTTTTGGTTGTACTGAGTACTCTTAATCACTCTTAATTTCGTCATATTTTCCTGTTTTCTCGCTTGTCACTTCTTCCTACTCTTTCGTTCTCTATCACCCACTCTTTTTCTCTTCTGTTTTGGTGTTTCTTTCTTTCTCTCTATTCTCTCCGCTCTTCCTCTCATTTGCTCTTTGTTTTGGTTTAATTCCCACACCTCCTCATGTCCGTTCTCCTCCCACTCTGTCCATTGGCTGGACAGAGTATAGAAGTTTATCACTGCCTCCTCCACTCTGTTATTTACAGTAACACCTATAGCTCTTCCACACTGCTATTGTATATTTTTGGCATAGCAGCTAGAAATAGCAATACAGGTAGTGTAAAACGCTACCTTCTAAGTATTTTCTCTTAACCGGAACTCACTGTTGGGTGAATCCAATTTCAATCCATAATCGATTAAATTTAGGTCTATATAATCCACGATCCATGACTGCACTTTTATATAACACTCTTGAAGATGCAACAGCCACCTATAACAGCCTGCTTAATAGCAACACCATTAATGCTTTGCGCGCGAACAGTGTGCCAAAAGTATCCCAAACTGAGATTACTTTTCAAAATTCAAAATCTTTACCTAAAGAACTACTGTACCAATATTGTGGGTACGTCGATCGAATCCTTTTAAGTAATTGATTTTCATTTTGAAAATGTACAATTCTCTTTTATTTTATCTAATTTTATTTTTTATATATTATTTTTGTTGGTTTTCTTGTAAACTGTGCTGGATTGTCGTCTGCATACCCTGAATCACGCAATGCGGAGATAGAGCATTAAAGCTGAATTTATACTCAATCGCTGTTTCAGCAAAGCGAATCGCACGCATGCTCAACGTGCTCAGTGTACAAAAAAGACGGCAATTTTTCACACTGAGCATGCGTGTGATCCACTTCTCTGCAAAAGCGATCGAGTATAAATTCAGCTTAAGTGTTTGTGGACCGCCGCCAGACTCTGATTGAACTTCACACCTGTAAGTTAAGTAAAACTGCAAAAAGATAATAGCTTAAACGTCAAAGGTTGCCAGGAGAGCTAAACGGCACGTGTTGCTGCTGAAATGCAACAACAGGCACAGGCTGTAAGCAGACGATTTGCCTTTTCCTTGCGATAGCAGACGACGATGTAACTATTCTCAGAAATTTTGAGAAAAAATTGTGAATTCGGTGCAGTTGCTGCACATATTAGTGGAAACTCTTGATGGATACATTCAATATTTGTTGTTGTATGTTTATAATAATATATTAATATATAATAACCTTATAAGCTGATCATGCGCGAACGCCATTTATAGACTATTTGCAGGACAATAATGGAATATCTTGTCACAACTTTTCAGTAATTCAAAACTACTAAAGTATTAGAAGGATATAAAATACTTTTGTTAATACGCATTTGTATATAATCACGTGATTAGGGATTTTTCAAATATTTAGGGATCATATTTGAAAATATTTTGTATTATTTAGCACATAAGTTAGCCACACGCTTTAAATATTCTCGGTAGTTTCTATCCGACTCGACACCATAATTAATATTCAGACTAAAAACCGCTTTAGGTAGAAATCACCCCAGTGGTGTGGTGTGAAATGTTGCCCTGAGGTGACGGGGAACATTGAAATTCATGTGCGAGTGGTTCATTGTCAATACAAGGAAATTGGAATTCCTTGATACACTGGTATGATATGTTATAGATGAAATGTATGTCGCTTTCAAGCCAGATTAATTCGAACCAATCTGTGCCAATCGCTATCCGTTAATTACGGTAATTTGATCACTGCGCTGAGCGTAAACATACTCGTAAGTCGGCAACAATGTAGGCTTACATTGGAAGAAATTGCGCGCATTATGCGTCACGCACACTTGCGTAAGTAATCCGATCCCGAGATAAAACTGTCTTAAATTTGTCGTGTAGATATACCCACACACTATGAACCACAATGATCACATTCCAATGACAAAGTTCAATAAACCTCATTTAGCAACCATTGCTTAAAACTTGACCTCAAGTTATCGACAATGAGTTTTTGTACCCAAGACTTTCAAATGTCATTCTGTAATATGTACGAACATCTGGGGTTAAAGAACTGTGTATTAAGAGATGAGAATGTATGAAACCCTAGTGCCGATATTAGTAGAATCACAACCTAAACCGGTAATGAGACACTGTATGGGCACGTGATAAACCGCCCAACCTGTGACGGGGTAGATTGAAATATGGAGATATACAAAATACCATGGCTTTTTGTAGATTTATATTTGAAAGGTCGCGCGTGATTTTAGACGTTTTGTAATAGAAGGTGATATGTGCAACCAGCAGATTTATGTTGTTGTTATGACGCTTTGAAGTTAAAAGTCAATTATAATGCCCACCTGATGAAAGAGTAAATATGTAGAAGTCATGAACACAGTATACACGGTCAGAATCCTTCATGTTTGGTTTACCTATGGTCCTTGTATAGTTTGAACTCCACAATAAATTGAGAACGCTTCCAGGTCAGTTGTCTCAATGAGACTTCATAGTGAGTCTTTGTTGACTTTGCGTGACTGATTAGTAAAACTGAACGGTTTAGTAAACTGGGACACATGTATATAAACCTAAGTACAATTTCTCCATGTTCTTCTGAATTCTCTTCCCTATCCCGGTTCCCTATCCGATGTTACTATTCCATCGAGTGTTCTGCAGTTCCGTTATCGATTAATGTATGGTTCTAGCAATCTGATCTTACCAGATGTTGCCAGATGATCGTTACGCAGTACCTTTGTATTGTACTATATGTTCCTTTGTATGGACGCTTCAGCTGACTTTCCAGCAATACTAATGTAGCTAACCCTTCATGTTCTTAACCTGTTCCTTGTCCGATATTGTCAGTTGATTGCTCAACATTATTCTTGTATCTAATCTCACCATGTTCCTATTATGTATCTTGTCCAATGTTACTTATTCAATTTTCTGTATTAATATTGTAGTATATAATCTCGCGATGTTCCTCTGCCTCTCGTCCAATGTTACCAATTGAATTATCTGTACTATTGTATCTAATCCCGCCATATTCTTTTGTGTCTTGTCCAATGTTACCAATTGAATTTTCTGCAGTACTATTGTATCTACTCTCGCCATATTCCTCTGTGTCTTGTCCAATGTTACCAATTGAATTTTCTGCAGTACTATTGTATCTAATCTCGCCATGTTCTTCTGTGCCTTGTCCAATTTTACTAATTGAATATTCTGCAGTACCATTGTATCTAATCTCGTCATGTTCCTCTGTGCCTTGTCCAATGTTACCAATTGAATTTTCTGCAGTTCTATTGTATCTAATCTTATCATGTTGCTCTGTCGCTCGTCCAATGTTACCAATTGAAATATCTGTAGTATCATTGTATCTAATCTCACCATGTTCCTCTGTGCCTTGTCGAATGTTATCGATTGAATTTTCTGTATCACTATTGTATCTAATCTTGCCATGTTCTTCTATCTCTCGTCCAATGTTACCAATTGAATTTTCTGCAGAGCTATTGTATCTAATCTCTTCATGTTCCTCTGCGCCTTGACCAATGTTACCAATTGCATTTTCTGCAGTACTATTGTACAAAATCTTGCCATGTTCCTCTGTGCCTTGTCGAAAGTTACCGATTGAATTTTCTGAAATACTATTGTATCTAATCTCACCATGTTCCTCTGTGCCTTGTCCAATGTTACCAATTGAATTATCTGTAGTACCATTATATCTAATCTCGCCATGTTCCTCTGTCTCTTGTCCAATGTTACCAATCGAATTTTCTGCAGTTCTATTGTATCTAATCTCACATATTCCTCTGTGCCTTGTCCAATGTTACCAATTGAATTTTCTGCAGTACTATTGAATCTAATCTCATCATGTTTCTCTGTCTCTCGTGTAATGTTACCAATTGAATTTTCTATAGTTCTGTTGTAACTAATCTCACCATGTTCCTCTGTCTCTTGTCCAATGTTACCAATTGAATTATCTGCAGTTCTATTGTATCTAATCTCATCATGTTTCTCTGTGCCTTGAACAATGTTACCAATTGAATTTTCTGCAGTGCTATTATATCTAATCTCGCCATGTTCCTCTGTGCCTTGACCAATGTTACCAATTGAATTTTCTGCAGTGCTATTGTATCTAATCTCGCCATGTTCCTCTGTGCCTTGACCAATGTTACCAATTGAATATTCTGCAGTACCATTGCATCTAATCTCGCCATGTTCTTCTGTCTCTCGTCCAATGTTACCAATTGAATTTTCTGCAGTGCTATTGTATCCCGTGTTCCTCTGTCTCTCGACAAATGTTACCAATTGAATTATCTGTAGTACTATTGTATCTAATCCCGCCATGTTCTTCTGTCTCTCGTCCAATGTTACCAATTGAATGTTCTGCAGTGCTATTGTATCCCATGTTCCTCTGTCTCTCGACAAATGTTACCAATTGAATTTTCTATAGTTCTGTTGTAACTAATCTCGCCATGTTCCTCTGCCTCTCGTCCGATGTTACCAATTGAATATTCTGCAGTTCTATTGTATTTAATCTCACCATGTTCCTCTGTGCCTTGTCCAATGTTACCAATTGAATTTTCTGCAGTACTATTGTATCTAATATCGCCATGTTCCTCTGTGCCTTGTCCAATGATACCAATTGAATTTTCTGCAGTTCTATTGTATCTAATCTCGCCATATTCCTCTGTGTCTTGTCCAATGTTACCAATTGAATTTTCTGCAGTACTATTGTATCTAATCTCGCCATGTTCCTCTGTGCCTTGACCGATATTACCAATTGAATTTTCTGCAGTACTATTGTATCTAATCTCACCATGTTCCTCTGTGCCTTGTCCAATGATACCAATTGAATTTTCTGCAGTTCTATTGTATCTAATCTCGCCATATTCCTCTGTGTCTTGTCCAATGTTACCAATTGAATTTTCTGCAGTACTATTGTAGGGAGCACGTTGGCCTAGCGGAACGGGCACTGACTCATAATCGGAAGGTTGCGGGTTCGAGCCCCGGCGACGCCATCGTGTTGTGCCCTTGAGTAAGGCACTTTATCTCGATTACTCCTCTCCACCCAGGTGTTTAAATGGGTACCGGCATTCTTAAATGCTGGGAAGGTAACAGACTCGCTGTAGAGGAGGTGTAGCGATCCCCCTATAGCAACATTACATGGAGGAGTCTGGTCCAATCGCCAATGAAAGAGAGATGGGCACTCCGATCACTGTTTATACAGGATCGTCTCCTTTACCTTTACCTTACTATTGTATCTAATCTCGCCATGTTCCTCTGTGCCTTGACCGATATTACCAATTGAATTTTCTGTAGTACTATTGTATCTAATCGCATCATGTTGCCCTGTGTCTTGACCAATGTTACCAATCGAATTTGTTTGTAGTTCTATTGTATATAATCTCGCCAATGTTCATCTGTGTCTTGTCCAATGTTACCAATTGAATTTACTGTGGTATTATTGTATCTAATCTCACCATGTTTATATGTCCCTTGTACAATGATACCAGTTGATTGTTTCTTCTAATTCTTGTCCAATGTTGTCATGTGAATGATCTGCAGTACCGATGTAACTGTCCTTACCATCCTCTTCTTACCATTGTTGATATTTGACCAATGTTACCAATTGAATTATCTGTAGTTCTATTGTATCTAATCTCACCATGTTCCTTTGTGCCTTGTCCAATGTTACCAATTAAATTTTCTGCAGTTATATTGTATCTAATCTCGCCATGTTTTTCTATCTCTCGTCCAATGTTACCAATTGAATTTTCTGCAGTTCTATTGTATCTAATCTGCAGATATTTTCTCTCCCAGTGCCATTGCATATGATTGTGTCCTTCTGTTCTTTGTCTGATGTTGTCAATGACTCTTGTGCGGTACCGTTGTAGCTAATCTTACTATATTCTTCTTATTCGTGTCCGATGTTGTACTTATATTCCCGCTGATTGCCGGTCTTTTACAAACTTTTATCCGATGTTGCCAGTGCTGTGGAGACTTGACGTAACTAATCTTATGCTGTTCTGCATGAACTTTGTCTGGTGCTGTGGATAAACCTCTTTCATCAGTGCTCTTTACCACTGTACCCATACTGGTATTGCTAATCGTTCTTTTGTTCCTTGTCCAATGTTGGCAGTTGTAATAACCTCATCAGCATGTTCTTCTGTTCCTTATTGGTTTCACACTTGACTCTCCCAAATTTATGCTCTTGGATATTTTTATTCTTAGTTTAAGCCGAAAGCCGCATATTTAAAGACAAAATAGGACAGAAATTAGCTACATGTATTTGAATGGGGCTCTAACTTTTTCAATACTGTTGCTTCTTTGTTTTTTGACAAATGTTTCGTTTCCTTTCAAAAATAACTAATTACAATTTGATTGACTTATCCTTCAGTTTGAAGCAATTTACACACAATTCTAATGTTTTACATTTTCGCTGGGATCACTGAATGAGCGTTTAAGTTAAAACATTTTCTTCAGGTTCAGATTGAATTGTTTGAATTTCATACACATTTGAAAGCTACATTGGATTTTCCATCCCATTATTTGTCTTTAAATGTTCTTTTCACAAATTACGTCATCAGCTTTAAGTTGGTTTATATCAAAATCATTCGCAAAAATTACAAGCCTGTTATAATGCGTTTATTCACAACATGTAGAAATACATTCAGCCATGAAATAGGAACTCAGATTCACTTTACACCTTTTTTTCTCTTTTCTTTCTACATATTTATAGATAAACCATGTATGTGCTACAAAAAGTGACGGCTATACATTTTACAACATTTATATTCAACAAGAAGTTTAACTTTAAAGGATGCTTATGCGTCATGTCGGTAACAGTAGAGTGTATTTGGAATCTATGATAAATATTCTATATGATTCGGCCACCACGACGGCAATAATTATTTTATGTTTCAATTCTTCTTCTCCTACAGACCCGTAATTCTGTCAGCACTATTTCATATAAACATATTCCAACACACGCATAGCTTTATCATGAGATTGCGGCACAAACTTAATTAACCACTGCTTTTAGAATGACAGTGCATTGCGTTTAATCATTCAAATCCATAAATTGGCAATTTTCAAGATTCACCTATAAGAGACAAAATGAATCGACAGGTCCGGAGTTGAGAGTCTACTGGGAAAACAATCCAAGCATTACGTGGGATATTCTTTAACAGAGTACCATCTGCGTCGTGCGCTTGTCACAATCCAAGAGAATTACTCGGAGACGATTGGACCAAGCCAAGCGGAAAGATTGATGCATAGAGAGGATCTGACGTAGTCTATTGAGATTCAACCCTACCAAATTTACTTTGCTTTGCATGCGAGGAGGCTGCGACTATATGGTAGGCTGGATCGGATGGATGGAATTATCACGACCGATGGGTGAACTTTTTCCCTCCATGACGACTGAATGCAACAGTTTTCCTGGTGATTTTAATCTATCACTGTGAGTGAGTGAGGCATATGAGCATCTCATGCATTGGTGATTTGATAAAAAAAAAAGTGCTAAAATATATACATCAAAACTATATGAATCATCATCTGAAATGTTTTATGATTGATAGACCTGACCAAAATGAATATTATGATTATAGTATGACATGTTCACTAAATCTTATAATGAAGAATATAAATGTTTAGGGGTGTTTGTGTGGGGGCGTGGTTATCAAGGTGTTTATGTACATGATGTAGGAGTAGCATGGAGGTGGGTGTATGTGGGATGCGCGCGATTATATGTTCATATTACATGTAGTTGCTGAAATAATTTATATGAATAAACTTACACACATCCCACCCCAACAGACGCGGCATACACAAACACTTTAGCCTATACACACAACCCCAGGCCCCCTAATAACATATATTACCTACAACATTTATAATTATAGCGATAGAAAGTAAACAAAATATTTTTGCACGGAGGACCGGGTACTGGAAAGTTTACATTAGTCGCAAATTTGCACGTGTGCGTGTGACTGTAACAAATTTGCTATAACCCTCCCATTACCCTACAATCAAACGATTTGTTTCTCTTCAAACACTTAAATTTTATGACCAAAAAGGACATAAATATTTTAAGATTTGTATGTGTCATTATATACACAGTCAAAATAACATCAATACATCACAAGAACTGTAAGGGATTTTAACTTCAAACCTGTCTAGTTTAACAGTGTGCGGATGAAACCTTCGTGAGATTCAATTATTGACAAGAACCCTTTAAATAAGTGTTATTTATTTATACCTGTCTGTCAAGGCGATATTGGCTGCTGCAATATTGTTCAACAGTTTGTTGGTTTATTATTAGCAACACAGCTCTATCGAAATCACGCAAATAAATACGCTTGGAACAATAACACTTGAGTTATTTAATTTAATTGTTTGCAAATCTTGTATAAGATGGATGATGATATAGAGTTCGGTTTGTATTTTGACTTGATTGAGAGTAAATAAAAGGTCAAAATCGTGACATATGATAATATTATTCTTTCATCTTGCAGTGAAGACAAAAGGCGATATTTCCAGAAAGAACAAAAGAGAAACATTAAAAAGAACGGCAGTTAAGAACGATTTTTTGATCAAGTTTGTACATAATGTCGTTACCTAAACATTGTCGTAATACGATATTAAATCCTACATGCATCTCAACATTTAAGCGTCTATACGTGGTCCAAGACAATGCCTCATTATTTTGCCTTAAATGGACAGAAAACCTTCCTGTCAGTTGTTACTAATATTAATTCATCATTTTTGTCAAAGAGTAACAAAATTAAAATTTAACCTAAATCGTACATTATGGCTTTCAGTTTACCAAGAAAACTGTAATCATCCATTACATTACGACCCATGTTCATAACTGCAACTCGTCACTCTTCTCACTGAGTCACACCTTGTTGATATAATAAATATAAACACACGTACCCGTATCATATTAAAAATAATCAAGCTTGCTTCAAATGATAAAAAGGTAACTTTTCCCCATGTTTTTCTAATTCATAGCCCCTTGCACAACTGGTCGCCAGTGTATACATTAATAGCCAAGTGCGAAACACATTAAGCAAGTCGTTGTAGCATGTCTAATTCATCCAACACCCTCCCTCCCTATATCAGTTTGTATGTTTATATGCAAAGCTTCAACACTGCCGCAAGTTTTATTATTTTTTCTCGGTAAGAGGTGAAAAAGAATCAATGCCTCGTAGCTCTAGATCTGAGATGCAATGTAACACTTTAAAGAAACTGCTAAGTAGTTAAATTGATTTCCATAATTTCATTATTTTTTGCTTTCTTTTATTGATAATGCAGTGTAGTAAACGATAATTTTGTCCAACAATTTTTATTTCATCTATACTTCTTCTTTTATAAAATCGGTCGTTTGATGGGTAACTACATTGTGAAAACAAATTGAACTTGTGGTTAGTGAGATATCAAAATTGTTACTGAAATGGAAAAAAACTTAGGCTATTCTTTAAGTCATATGACAAACCCGGTATGCGACATTCTAGGCCGACACCGACTCATTATTTTACATAATACATCAGTGGCCATGCGTCCAGATCATCACTGCAAGAATCTAAAGGTCCTAAATATATATGGTCAAATGAATTTTTAATTCTTAATAGTTTTAAGGAAGATCCACGGTTTTTAAAATCACGAAGAATATAAATTGGAAGGAAAGAAAAACCTTACTGAACAAATTTTAATTATTAATTAAAGTATATAATTTTCAAAAAACCTTACTGTCTTAATCACAACAACATAGAAAATGCTACATATTTGTTGTTGCCTCTGTTCAACGTGCTTCTCTCCATTTAGACAAATCCATAATCACCTGTTAACCCCACTAAGCAACACGCGACTTTCACATATCAGCATATATTTAGCTTTTTGAAGGTCACCTGTTTTGACATTGAAAAACCTTCACACACACGTATTATAATTAAAGTGATACTACTCGATTGAAGTATGATTTTTCTCTATGGAACGAAAGAATTAAATCAGCTGACATTGATACTTTTACCTAGTATATGCATTTGGAACAGAATGATCCAGACCATAAAACAGAAGCACGAATGGTCACGGGCTGGTCATTTTGGTGGAGACGAACAGATGGCCGATGGAAATGGTCACTGATTCCAATAGATCAAGACCCGGAGTAGAAGACACCTTTATATACAGTCGCTACAGGTATATTGTGATTATCAACCATTATCCGTCACCGTAAAACAACGTATTTAGGATGGTTGTGGTGTTATGTATCAAATACAATTTGCGCAGTGGTGTACGTTTTCCAGGGAATGGATCCCCGCATATAAATAATCTACCTCATATGCCTACTCCTATACTGGAGTCAATATGTTGGTTTACTGTGCCAATGCATCAGTTTTCGCCGTTGCAATCAAAAGTTGCCTAATGATTTCTAAAACATTTTTAAAAATTTGGTAGCCATAGATATTCAAAGATCATGTCAGAGGAAGGACTGTAACTTTTGACAGATTAATCAAACAATATTTTGACTATCTAATTCCTATTTAGATAAAAAAACAAATAAACTTGCGAGGATAGGAGGATTGTATTTACCAAATATTCTAATATTATTTTCATTGTCCAATTCTTGTTTGTAAGCCACTGAGAGCAAAATAACTGCTCTCATCGTATATCCCATGCAATACCGTATCATGAATATTATTTAGATTACGCAATTCCAACTGACGCTGTGACATGTGACGCATCACCGTGAAACAGTATGGTACGAACCAAATGCAATTTACGCAGTAAAGTGAGTTTTCCAGGTAGTGGACCTCCGCATATAAATACTTAACTCTCGCTGAGATCAAGCGATATTTTCTTGTGACATGGTTCAAATAGTAGTTTGATTGCCCAATTCAAAATAAGGCAGATTGCCCTTGCTAAAATTGTTATTCTTCCATTCCCACTGAGATTTATAGCTGCAAAGAATAAATATTCTCAAAATACACAAATCTTGTTAACAAAGTTCTTTGTATCTGATCCAGAATGTTCACTTACTTGTGTACGTTTCAACAACAGCTGTTGTCTTTATCAACACTTGATGGGTAGTGACTGCTATTGGCAACCGACGCTAGAAGTAGTTCCAGCGTTGATCTTGGAGTTGCCAGTCTGTTTTCCTTCAAGGGATTTTCTTGATCCCTGAGTCAGGAACTCATCACAAATGTGAGAGAGTTGGTACTGTCCTTCATCTCTGTTCATGGTGGTGCCCCTCCGCTTTCTTATTTCTATAGCCTCCTTTATCCAGCGAGTGTATCTATTTTGCTCTGTGCCGATGACCTCAGCTTCCCCCCATCCTATGACGTGATTCTTGTCGACGACATGATCAGTAATGGTCGTCTTGTGTGTTGTTGTTAACGATTCCTTTCTCCCTGCTCTGGTGGTTACCGTTTTACTCACTTTCTCCGCCTCGCTTTTATGTTCTTCAAGTCTTGTGCCAAACTTTCTGCCAGTTTCCCTATGTAAGACAATTCGCAGTTCATACAGGGAATCTTATATACTGCATCAGTGGTGTTATTTGGATCGCGTTTGTCTTTTGGGTGTACCAGTTGTTTTCTGAGAGTGTTGTGCGGCTTCATCGCAGTAGAAATGTTGTAATTTTTCATAACTCGAGATACTCTTTCTGTGACACCCTTTACATAAGGAAGTACAACCATGCCTTTGCTCTCTCACATTTTTGATGAGTTCCTGACTCAGGGATCAAGAAAATCCCTTGAAGGAAAACAGACTGGCAACTCCAAGATCAACGCTGGAACTACTTCTAGCGTCGGTTGCCAATAGCAGTCACTACCCATCAAGTGTTGATAAAGACAACAGCTGTTGTTGAAACGTACACAAGTAAGTGAACATTCTGGATCAGATACAAAGAACTTTGTTAACCAGTTTACTATACCGATCCTGATGAATTTGTTCAATCATACACAAATCTTATTCGCAAAAATCAATATAAGGCAATGGCTATATCACTCAAAATCATTTTGATTATTTTCAAAGTAGGAGTATTATTCATCTCAAAAGACCTCAATATTATTTTGATAATCATACTTCCATTCTCCACCTCTTGTTGCACACGATGTATATTACACTTGTTACCGATAATGAGCTACCAACATGTAACATTATATCATCGAAACTAGCAATATCCGTCTACATGAAATCACAAGCGTAAAGAACAAGACATATGACCAGAACATTTTTAATTTCCAATCCTACTTAATATCTCATAAATGTCTAATTTATTATTTAGGCTCGTGTGATTTCATATTTATAATTCTAGTTCGTAATTGTTGCAAGCGAGAAACCACCTGTTGGAGTTAGCCGTGCATGAGACATGGTATTCGTGATGTGCGTGATCGCTATACCTGCATGTATCAGACAGATTTGTACTTTAGTTCAACTAATTTGAAAATAATTGGTGTCATATCGTATCTTTCTCTAGTTTTGACATTTAAAAAAAAGGGTAAACGCTTCTGTTTATGATAAAGTACAAGCAAACCATAAAATACTTTAATCAGAAGCTCTTGGTTAAAGGTAGACTATCAATATAATTCTCAGTATCTAAACCTTAAAAGAAATCTCGTAACAAAGATGTTCAAAATTAAAGGCTTTCCCAATATCGGACTACACGCTGTTAAGCAAATCACCAACACAAACTTTTATAACACGTACAGCATCTATGAATGGTCGAAAGTTTCAGCGCATGCGCATAACATTGGTTTAACGGCAATAGTGGATAATTTACTTTGTCATACCTAAATTGCACTGTATTTTAGCCATATTTCCATATTTTTATAATGTCGATTTATACTATCAAACCTAAGCCATTGACTAACAGCAGATTTTGAGGTTTCAACATTTATCAGGGCGGCTTTCACAATACCGTATTCCAACTTTGTTCCCCAACTTTCTAATTTGTTCAACATCTACTTCATTTGCACTCAGTTTCGTACCTTCTTTTCTTAAACATTTCCAAAACAGTACAAAATGAAAATGAAAATAAAAATACTTCTTTTGTTCAAATATAATAATCATAATACCCCTAAATCATAAGATTTGCTTTCACAAGAAAATTTAATCTTCAGAATTGATAACGTTTCAAACAAAGCAACATGTCCTTGTGTGATATCCGTGTGGTGAGGGGGCAATTCTTAATCTTATCTCATTGTTTGTTTCCTACGCCTGTAGAGGAATGTAACATGTGGGCTGTAATTAATCACCATGGCAACAGAGACTTTGGTATTGAACTTCCATCATACTTAGGAGTGGTTTGACTTTAAGCTTCTTTGCAACAAAGAGCAATTTTTCTACATTCGATACAAATTTATCATCCGAACACACGAGGGAGGATGGTGGATGGTAGTTTCCTTACAAAGTCCTTTGTTAGTCAATCAAACTGTCTTATTTGAATATGTCAAGATTATTAGAAAAGCAAACCAAGAATATTTGAAAGAAAATGAAAAATTAAGATGAAAATAAATTGACGGAAAGTACATTTGCTTTTGATAACAAATGATTGTTATTGTCCTTGTACGTCTCTTATATTTTGATGTGTCTTTGGCATTGTAATTATCGAATTTTAAATTTTTCTTCTGAAAAAAAAGCTTCTTTTATTTATTTGTTTGTTTATTAACCGGCCTGAGTACTACAAAATACTACAAATAACTTCACTGCGCGTGCGTGCAAACTGATTGTAATTATTATGATTGTACTTGTATAATAATATACTACAAATTCTAAGAATTGGTTAAGGGATCCAAAATGAGCGTTTATTGCGTTTCGACAGTATTTTTTGTGGGACATGAGAGCACCTCAGACCTATCGAATTGCATTCTGAATACGAAGCATGTCTTTCTGATATCAAATAATTTTCATTTTTTAAAATCACAATATAATACAAATTTTATGACAAATTATAAAAATTTGATATTTTTCAAATTTTGATATATAACAGTCCTCGAAGTAAATTATATAAATCTAATGATATATTCTTAAAGTGTATGTAGCAGGGAGGAAAAGCCGACGGTCAATTGAAAATTTTGACCTTTCATATTGAAGATATGGATTTTTTCCCAAAAAGACCTAATTTTTTTTGTGTTTTGGGAAAAAAAATCCATATCTTCAATACGAAAGGTCAAAATTTTCAATTGATCGTCGGCTTTTCATCCCACCTACATACACTTTAAGTATAAATCATCAGATTTATAAAGTTTACTTCAAGTACTGTTAAATATCAAAATATCAATTTTAATGATTTGCCATAAAATGTGTATTAAATTGCGAATTTCAAAAATCAAAATTATTTGATATCAGAATGACATTCTTCATATTCAGAATGCAATTCGATATGTCTGATGTGCTCTAATGTCCCAAAATAAATACTGTCCAAACGTTCATACCCCAGCCCTTAAGTAAGTCTGGAAACAGCCAGGGAGGCCTTGTATTATCATATGAGTTGTCAACGCTCACGAAAGAGTGTAGTGTGCCATTAAATATAACCCCAATTCCTGCTATCAGAGACAATTAGTACCAGTTGGTAAATTTGCTCAGAATTCGATCTCCATTTAAATACGAATTTCCGCAAATTTGCTGAAATATGTCGAGCGTTACAAATGCGACTGAGAGGGGTTTTGATCGAAGCGCACTCATCACATCCTCACAGCTTGTATATCGTGGATGCATGCACAAAACTAACAATTAGCGGATTATAATTGCCCAACGTCAACATGCAAGGAGTAGAAAGAAAATGAAAAGAAATTTGAAATGTAATGTTCAGTAATAATGTAAAAAAATCACATACACGTGAACGTAATGAAAATTAATGTTATCTTTTAGAACACCGTGCAAAGGATAACACAGAGAATGACAGAACCTTGGGTTTACCATTATTGTATACCTCCAGACACATGCACATTTTATGAGGATGGTCGACTGAAATTTTTATAACGTTAATATTTTGATTTCATGATGTGCTGCAATTATGATTTAAAATTAAATTAAAAGTGTAAGTTGGAACAACGTTTTTATTTTGACAAAAAAGCATGAGTTATAAGGAAATTTATGGGATCTGAAATTGTTCATCACTATCATAGGCGTAGATCCCCAATATTTTGACAGGGGGTGATCCATACAATTATCCTCCCAATGTTTACACCTGTATGTGGGTTTCTGACCAAATTAATCTTATTTGGCCATTTTAGCCTACAAATTGCCAAATTTTGCACGCTTCGCGCGAATTGATTCCACTTTTGCACCATATTTAACTATTATAGCTTCAATATGGCAAACTTTTTCGCGCAAACCTTTAAGTAAAACTCGCCAATATACTATACTTCAATAATTTATTTCCAACCCCATCCCCTGCCCCATGTCAAAGGGAAATCTACGCCCCTGATCACTATATTCACAACTGGTAGATACGTTAGTCTGTGATTCCAACATCCCAACAGGGTCCTTGGAAGGTAATGTTAAAGAGAATGATGCATGTGACATGTGATTTGTCCTCAGTTTAAGCTTTGAACTGTGTATGTATAGAATCAACACCATAAAAGAAAATATGTAAAAACATTTTATGAATCAAAATATTTGTTCATCTAATATGTTTAGGTCTTTTGGGGGAAATGTGTATCTTCAATATGAAAGGTCAAAATTTTCAAATGATGGACGGATTTTCCTCCCAGCTACATACACTTTAAGTACATATCATTAGATTTATAAGTTTACCTCGGTTAAATATTAAATGTCAAAAATATCAATTTTAATAATTTCCATCAAATTTGTATTATATCGCAAATTTAAAAAAAAAATCAAAATTATTTGATATCAGAAGGACATTTCTCGTATTCATAATGTAATTGTATGTGTCTGATGTGCTCGTTCCACAAAAAATACTGTGTAAACGTTGCTATTCGATTCCTTAACATGGTGTACATTCTGGGATAATCATAAAATCGTTTTCTGGACAATGTTTGCTATCTTTTGAAGATATTATCAATTGCATTTGAAACTCTCTTTATAAATGTCAGTTACTTATGTAAAATGATTTTAAATAAGCTTTTCCGTAACGACGTTGAAATACATTTTATTGCTATCATTAAAAATATTTAACAACTTATTGATGTTTTACACAAACACTAATTGGACATGAGTATGCGACACTGCAAAATTAGTATTGCTAAACGTCGGTCTATAATATTAGCAATCCAAATTATTGGGAGAAATTTAACACATTTTGGTTACAATTTGCCCAACATATAGTGTTGTACCAATTGTTGCTGAAATGTGTGCCCATTAACTTAGACTGTGGATATAACAGACCCAACATTTGGTAGTATTTGCCCATTTTTCTGCAGTGTTAAGCCATACGCTATGAATTAAATCATCTGATAAAAGATAACAAAAGTGCATAACTGAACCAAAAATCAGAATAAATTGACAAAGAAGATACAATAAATGGAACAAAGAGAACTTCTGCCACATATCACTGATACTTACAGCGAAAAGTATTATAATCTTAACAATGTGTGGTGCATGGTACTGTAACATAACCCACATGTGATATATAAAAAACAAAGCGCTAAGTGAGTTAAGTGGTGTATAAAGCATCAACAGGCTTGCCGCAACGCACGCGTTCCATATATCCATGCATTTACCAGAGAACAAATGTTGCTTCTCTTTTTTTTTCTTCCACGTGACCTTGTAATTCAATAATAAAAGCCTCCCAATTGAAGAAACACATAAAGCAATATACCATAATGTGGTTTAACCACAAATACACAAGTATAAGTATCAATAACAATGGTTATAATTCGCAAAATATAATCCCAGAAATATGATAGTTGAACTTTGCTATTCAAGTTGCTATAATGGATGCGAGGTACCCCTTGAAGCCATGCATGCGTAACCTCTTCAGTTAAATAGGCCGCGCGAATGAGCCGACTATTCTGAAATGGAAATTGAATCATTCGTAGGACCGGAAGGAAAACAAATTTGAAGTCTTTTGGACCGAAGTATTGTCGCTTTTATTTGAGTTGAAAGATTTATTGATATTGATATGTTATGAAAAGTAAAGCAAGCATTTACTGGTGGATTAATAATGTTATTGCTTTGTAATTTTACGAAGCAGAGTATACTTTTATTACCAGTTTTAAATTCGTTGAGTAAGTTCATCAGTTTTGTTGATTAACTAAACGAAATGACATTTTTGCTTGACAAAACAAAGTGAATTTTTACTTACTACAAAATTTCGATATTACAATATACCTGATGAAGTCTTCCGATGTGAAGGACGAAATTATGTAGTCAGTAACGATTCACTTGGTTTTGTCAAGCAAAATGTCATTTCGTTTAACTGTTTTACTTTAATAAAGTATTTTTAAGCTATGCTATTTTTTCTGTTAACATCAACAACACTCCGTCCTGTATGCAACCTTGAAAATGTCTGCAAAAGGCAAAACTGAGAGTTCTGCAAATGTCAGAAATACAGAAAGTTCTGCAAATGCCAGAAATAGTCCTAGCATTTCGTGATTCATTGAAGCGACTTTCTTTGAGTTCAATCTATTTTAGGGGCCCTGTCTTGAGGTTCTATAAGGCAGCCTAAATCCTTTCACTGCAAAAATATTTTACTCAACATTGAGTAAAAAGGTCACAAATCAACAGTTGAGTAAAATATTACTCAACATTGAGCTCATATAGGTCACAACTCAACAAATGAGTAAAAATTACTCAACATTGAGCTCATGTTGAGTAATTTTTACTTTGTTGAGTTGTAACCTATATGAGCTCAATGTTGAGTAATTAATCTTTTACTCAAATTTTTTACTCAACTGTTGAGTTGTGACCTTTTTATTCAATATTTTTTGCAGTGTTCGCATTTTGTCGAGGCTTCCACATCAAATGATAAGTATAGACCATTCCTATCACTTTCCTGCATGCTGTTGGTGGAGTTACCACCGATATCATGTATAAAATAATGAAAGTAAGGACGGACAAGAAGGGTATCACGTGATTATAAAATAACGAAAGCGATGTCACAAAAGGGCGTGATATCGATGCACAATCCACCAACGGCAGAAAGGTGCCAATTATAGGAATGGTATAACAGGTTCCTTTAATGGCCAGTTTCCGTGCGAGAATACTGGGACGGTATTATTATTATATAGGCCTATTAGTTATTTTTTATTCCTATTAATATAATTATTTATTTTTATGGACATGCCCAGCAAACACAAAAACGTTTTAAAAACGTTTTAAATAAGTTATATTATGGCTTTTGGTTTAGGTAAAAACGTTTTAATAACATTAAAATGTCGGGTTATATAAAGGTCATGATAACGTTTTAAAAAAAAATATATAAAAACACACTACAACAATATTTTTAAATGTTTTCAAAAATGTTATTGTAAACTATTTTTGCAAACATTTTGCCAAATATTGTGTCAATACTTATATAACATGATTTTAAAATATTTGAACCCAGCAAGCACAGAAATGTTCTTAAAATGTTTTTTCAAAACCTTTTAATAACATTTAAATGTCGGGTTATATAAATGTCATGAAAACGTTTTTAAAACGTTATTGAAAATATTTTGGGCAAACATTTTTTGCAAAATATTTTTACAAACCAAAAAAAACATTCTGTTTAGAATGTTTTGTATCAAGTTTTTATTTCAAGAATGTTTTCGGAATGTTATTAAAAAATTTTTATACCCTTTATAGAACCCGACATTTAAACGTTTTTTGTAAAACATTTTTGTTTGCTGAGCAGTAGATTATCAAAAATATGTTTTTTAAGGTTATGAAAACGTTTTATACTCTTAATATACCCTTTATATAACCCGACATTTAAACATTTTCTGACAACCTTTATATAACCTTTTGCGAATGATGTCGAAAACGTTTTGTGTTTGCTGGGTGGTTATTACCTGGCATAGACCATTCGTATACATGGCACTTTCCTGCCGAGGAAGAGAAGGGTATCACGTGATTATAAAATAACGAAAGCGATGTCAAGAAGGGCGTGATATCGATGCACAATCCACCAACGGCAGAAAAGTGCCAATTATAGGAATGGATTGCAAGGCTGCCATACGACTACCGGTGCTTATATGTTGGAGTTTTAAATATATTTTGTACAATTTCCCTATAATCTGTAGAATAATGCATAAAAAGTTGCCAATTCAAATTGATCTAATAATTAGCTTGGAAGAGGTAATCTTTTCTATTCAAATCGAAAATGGGCACGGACACACACCGACATCGCCTGGTTAATAATTACATTGTACAGCAGAGACACTAAAATGAATACACGGGATCGATACACGTGAATGTGCTATGCACGATTTGATATTCAGACGATAAATCTTTGGATACCGGGATAGAAAATGATGAATATCTCCCGTAATTTTTTTTATTCTAAAGAAGCCATATTTTTTTCCTTGCACTTAACATATGTGTTGTAAGGATATGATAGTCGTTAGCTTGCGTATTGAGAAAGAACCGTGCGTATTGAGCTCAAAAACTGACAAAAATTCTGATTTTATATGTACCGAACTATAGCGCAGCGTAGGCTATAGCTGCACTCACTCGTGGAGGCAGTCTAAAAGCAGATGACCTCATGGCGTATACATGCTCACTCACACACAGCGAGGTCAATTACCAGGCTATTGTCAGTAGCCTTAGTCGGACGTCCCTCGGCTCAAAACTATTAAACAAGTCGGAACAAAATGGCCTTGCGTGGCTGTGGATTCAACCTACCATGGCGATTTCTGCCATGAAGATATTGGGGCGATGACACTGTAGGACAGTTGATAATTGAAATAAAGATATACCTTAGGTATATACACTAAGTTCAAACACAATAAGTCTTCACCACATTATCTTGTATTAATACTCATTGTTGGAAGTGATGACAATATGCAGTGTCAAGGTGGCAAACAACACTTGAAATTTAAATTTATACTATAACATTGCCTGTTGAGTCCCAACGGGCATTGAACAAATATCTTCCTCTCAGATATATCTGAATGTTTATGTGATGTATATAGAATCATCCATGGTCTATGATAGAATGGTAGTCTTCATTGCACTGGACCTCGATGCAATTTTCCAATAAAATTGAAACCACATTTCAACTGCGAGGCGGCACTATTCACTCGACATTCACCTGATTGTTAACATTACTCAACTTCACCATAAAATAATAAAATTCTGAAACTATAATAATAGAAAGAGCCACAATGATTGAACTTTATTATTTCAACTTGTAATTTCACAACTCAAGCATTATCAACCAAATTAACGACTCAATATTTTTTCCGCGCGTAAATTACTTACCGTCTGCCCGTATGTGCATGCTTACGGTCAATTCAATCCACTGCAGTTCTTCTGATGCAAAAGAACGTAACGTACATTTCCGTCGCTTCATTATACTGTCTTCTATCAATGTTCTTCTAGCACCTGTTTTATTCCTAAATAATATCGAAATGCTTTATCTAATATAAGAAATAGTAACTATATTATATGTTATTCACTAGGTTTCAAACTAAATTTATCTTAAATCAACATAAAAGAAGCAGGAAAGAAACTGATAAAATATTGTTAACGATTCTGGGGTTAGCTCATTTGTTTGTTTGTTCTTCTGCGTGTCTTTGGTATGCCAGAGTTGGTGTATTTTCCGCCGTAAAAATGCATGCTAAATGGGTCTTTGAACAAATACGTCTGCTATAGAAAGCTTCATTGAAATCTGAAAGCGTAGATTGAGCGGTGCTCTATTATAAAAGGGATTTACATTCAACCAACTATCAATAGTAACAACGCAGATACGCCGTTCTTTCACTCTTTCACGCAACAAAATAAATGTTAACGAGAGATCTTTATCCGCAGCCAGCAACAATCAAGAAAATTGAAACACTTGTAGGCTTGTTGGTTTCTATTTGGATTATAAGGCAATTTGTAAGAGCGGGACACTCAAAGAATTAACTACAATTTCCCGTAGGTTAAGCCCTAGGATGGGATGTACGTTAACGAGTACACGGAGATAATAGAGAAGGAAATCATAAGACCTCTAGCATGGTTTTATGGTCTTGTATCTCACAACATGGCGACTCACATTATATTAAAAAACTGAAGATGTTGTTCAGAGGTAAATTGTTATGATGTCCAAAGATGATGTCATTTATCTTGCCGTAATTGTGTTCGAAATGACTAGACTGTCACGCATTTTCACCAAGTTGAGGACTTTCTTTCTCACGGTCTCACAGTCTTACCAATGTAATAGAATCTTACGGACATAAATGCGAAATTTAACGACCTATCTGTCAAATTTAGTTACATACCCCTTAAACCTTAACGATATGCATGTATAGAATCTCACGCGTCCTGACGACAAAAATCAGGGGGCAACGATGAACAATTTAGCCAAATTTGACAGTGAGACACAGAGAAAACCAGATATATCCCTTAACCTCCTGAGCACTACCTGCCAATCTAACATTGCCTCTGATTGGTCAATTACATGATATCTTCACTTTAAATCACCAATCAGAATGGAGCTTTGCAAATAATAAACCCCATTTTTTTACGTGGTGAAATTATTCTAACCATGTTACTGATTGGTCCAATTGATAATGAAAACTTCTTTTTGGCCAATCGGCAGGTAGTTCTCATGGGGGAGTCATAATACAATTTAACATCGTTCATCAAGTATTCGTTATTTCTATTTATTTCTATTTTCTAAAGAATGTTTTATGACGGAGAATCAATTATAATTGATGTGGAATGTATGGTGAATATTTACATATTATTACTTTTATGTCATCAAACATTCGTTAGAAGTTAAACATGACTGAAAGTATCACGGGAACGAAGGCACGATGCGTCGAATATTCTATTAAACTGGGATTTTTACTTTTTGAGAAATTAATGAATTTATCGAAAACAAATTTCGGAGATTGGTACCTTAATTGCTCGACCCCTTAACGCGCATTATTTTCCTCAAAGTTAATACCATTACTTTTGTCAAAATGAGAGAAAGCAAGGTCTGTAGTCAGAATATAGCGTTCTGTCTCACTATCCGTCTGTCTGTCTGTCTGTCTTCATACCTGTCTTCCTTTCTGTATGTCTGTCTCCCTCTTCTCTGCTAGCATTATAGCTTACTCTTAAAAAAGGATGTCTCCGGTAATCACAACATTATGCCTTATATATATGTTAGAAAAGTAATTATTAAGCACGAATCACATGGTTTTATTTAAAACAAACTTATATTGACAATAAAAACGAATAAAACAGCCGGCTCTCAACACGCGATATTCAAAATTGCCGCCGCCGAAATTGTCTAGTGCAATGACGTCATGGTTATTTGTGCTCAATTGCTGTCAGCCTTCATTGTATTACTGGGACGGCACTGGACAATTTCGGCGTCCGGGAATTTTGAATGATGCGTGTTGAGAGACGGCTGTATTAATTCGTTTTTATGGTCAATATGAATTTGTTTAAAATAAAACCACGTGATTAGTGCTTGATAATTAATTTTCTAGCATACAAGGCATAATTTTGTAATTGCCGGAAACATCCTTTAATGGTTAGACCATGGTTAGACGCAACACATAAATTGACCTCATTTTTATGTTGCTTACTATACTGTTGCATAATTATAGAGCAAGACAGCACCGGTAATGGTAAAACTGCTCTCTGCTTATATTACCGTCTGTCTCGTAGGTCTCTTTCCATATTTTAGGTAACAATTTGTTTTCCTTTACAAAATAGAAAAATTATTATTTTGACATAAAACAAATTAAAATACCCATTGTATGTTTATCTGAATATTGGCCACATCTGAATTTACGCATGAGTATGCCCATCAATTTATTATATTAACGTACATTTTCTACCATGGATAATTGCAGAAATCTTAATTATTTCACCCTCGTTTTGATGTAAAAATATATCTAAGAAATTATTGAAACGAAAGAAATTGGTTATTTAAGTATGGCAAATATTGAGAGAAAGAGCAGGAGAGAAGAGAGATGGCAGAGAGAGAGGAAAGCAAGCAGAAGGAGAGAGGAAGATAAAGGATATTGAGAGAGGACAGGGAGAGGAGTGGATGACGAAAGAAAGGGAGTGGAGGACGGACGAGAGAGAGACGTAGAGGGACAAGGAAAAAGAGAATCAATGACAAACATACGATAATATAGAAAGATATAGGAAGACAAAGGAAATAATAGGGTGTGGGTGAGCGCGCGTTAAAAAGAGTAAGGTAAAGGAGACGATCCTGTATAAACAGTGATCGGAGTGCCCATCTCTCTTTCATTGGCGATTGGGCCAGACTCCTCCATGTAATGTTGCTATAAGGGGATCGCTACACCTCCTCTACAGCAAGTCTGTTACCTTCCCAGCATTTAAGAATGCCGGTACCCATTTATACACCTGGGTGGAGAGGAATAATCGAGATAAAGTGCCTTACTCAAGGGCACAACACGATGGCGTCGTCGGGGCTCGAACCCGCAACCTTCCGATTATGAGTCAGTGCCCGTTCCGCTAGGCCACCGTGCTCTCTTAGAGCGCGCGTTAGAGATGCACAAAAAGACAGAAAGGGACAAATATTGTGACCGAGTGAGTGAGAAATGTTATATGAGAGGGGGGAGAGGGAAGGAGAGAGAGAATTACAAAAGATAGATCGGATAACTGGTGGTTAAGGAGGGAGAGAGAAAGAGGAGAGGGAGAAGGGAGGGAGAGAGAGAGTGAGAGGGATAGAGAGGAGAGAGGGTGGAGAGGAGAGAACGAGAGAGGGAGGGAGAGAGAGAGAGAGAGAGAGAGACGGGGAGAGAAAGAGAGCGAGGAGAGAATGTGTGATGTGTGAAAACAGAGAGATAGAGAGAGGCAGAGAGAGAGAGAGATATATAGAGCTGGATAGGAGTATGAAGGAACTGTAATCAAGTTTCTTTCCGCTTCATCTCACGCATGCCGATATTGACCTAAGACCATCGCACCGCCATATTTAGTGTTTTGATTTCTCCTATTTATTTCATTAGTGCACCGGTAATTAATTAAATCAATTAATGCATAGCGCAAGGAGCAAGCAACATGTGCGCACATAATACGTTGCACCGGTTGATAGTTAGCACGGTTAATTTACTGGTAGAGGTTTCAGAACCCTTAAGCTTTACTCGTATAGTTGTTTTCAAGAAGACCAAATTAGATCTGATACGCACGGGTAATATTTCTGAAAATGACAACAATTTTACGGTTCGTATAATCTGGCTGATCGGGTAGAGACACGAGTGAGTAGGGTGGGGTTGCGATTTCTATCTCCGTGTATAATATCATCGGCTATATATTTCAGTATCAACAGTTTCTTGATTGCAGTGCCGATATGAAATGCTTCCAAATCTGTTGCACTCTCGTACTGTTACCAGGATGTTTAAATTCTGGTCATATTCGTAAATAGTATCATACAATGTAATATACGTCAATAGACTTGTCTTTCAAAGCTTTCAATTTACTAATTTAACCCTAGAACTACGAAGGGTGATAAAATGTTTACCCCAGGACCTTACCCAGGGGTAGAACCGACTGTCAAAGATGACCATCAGGTCCACCATTGGTTTCTACAGTAACACCAATTCCTTCCTGTGAAATTATTCCAAGAGCTACTGACTTATCGCTTAGGTTGAAATAGTTATTTTCTTTTATAATGAGGAAAACATTCGGTGAAAATCGCATTTTTGTAGCATTTTTAGCCGCAAATCAATTTTGCCTATATGTACATAGCTAAAATTTCCCAAATGTGCATGGGAGCCATCACATTATGACGTCATAGCGGCATTATGTGGGGCATGTTTGTACTTATTTGGCACATTGTCTTATCTTCAGGAGACAGCACATTATCTTATCTTCAGTAGATAGCACATTGTCTTATCTTCAGTAGACAGCACGTTGTCTTATCTTCAGTAGACAGCACATTATCTTATCTTCTGTAGACAGCACATTGTCTTATCTTCAGTAGACAGCACATTGTCTTATCTTCAGTAGACAGCACATTGTCTTATCTTCAGTAGATAGCACATTGTCTTATCATCAGTAGACAGCACATTGTCTTATCATCAGTAGACAGCACATTGTCTTATCTTCAGTAGACAGCACATTGTCTTATCTTCAGTAGACAGCACATTGTCTTATCTTCAGTAGACAGTACATTGTCTTATCTTCAGTAGACAGCACATTGTCTTATCTTCAGTAGACAGCACATTGTCTTATCTTCAGTAGACAGCACATTGTCTTATCTTCAGTAGACAGCACATTGTCTTATCTTCAGTAGACAGCACATTGTCTTATCTTCAGTAGACAGCACATTGTCTTATCTTCAGTAGACAGCACATTGTCTTATCTTCAGTAGACAGCACATTGTCTTATCATCAGTAGACAGCACATTGTCTTATCTTCAGTAGACAACACATTGTCTTATCTTCAGTAGACAGCACATTGTCTTATCTTCAGTAGATAGCACATTGTCTTATCTTCAGTAGACAGCACATTGTCTTATCTTCAGTAGACAGCACATTGTCTTATCTTCAGTAGACAGCACATCGTCTTATCTTCAGTAGACAGCACATTGCCTTATCTTCAGTAGACAGCATATTGTCTTATCTTCAGTAGACAGCACAGTGTCTTATCTTCAGTAGACAACACATTGTCTTATCTTTAGTAGACAGCACATTGTCTTATCTTCAGTAGACAGAACATTGTCTTATCTTCAGTATACAGCACATCGTCTTATCTTCAGTAGACAGCACATCGTCTTATCTTCAGTAGACAGCACATTGTCTTGTCTTCAGTAGACAGCATATTGTCTTATCTTCAGTAGACAGCACAGTGTCTTATCTTCAGTAGACAACACATTGTCTTATCTTCAGTAGACAGCACATTGTCTTATCTTCAGTAGACAGAACATTGTCTTATCTTCAGTAGACAGCACATTGTCTTATCTTCAGTAGACAGCACATTGTCTTATCTTCATTAGACAATGGTCTTATCTTCAGTAGACAGCACATATTCTTATTTTCAGTAGACAGCACATTGTCTTATCTTCAGTAGACAGCATATTGTCTTATCTTCAGTAGACAGCACAGTGTCTTATCTTCAGTAGACAACACATTGTCTTATCTTCAGTAGACAGCACATTGTATTATCTTCAGTAGACAGAACATTGTCTTATCTTCAGTAGACAGTACATTGTCTTATCTTCAGTAGACAGCACATTGTCTTATCTTCAGTAGACAGCACATGGTCTTATCTTCAGTAGACAGCACATCATCTTATCTTCAGTAGACAGCACATTGTCTTATCTTCAGTAGACAGCACATTGTCTTATCTTCAGTAGACAGATTTGCTCATCCGGACGATCGTAAAAATCATCAAAATTCAGATTTTGGTACCTTTATCATTGTCATAGATGTACTAATATAGCCTGCGAGTGGTTCAGCCGACTTATCCTTCACTTTTAAGCAATTTGTAAACAATTTAAAAATTATTACACTTGCGCTGGGAGTTGGGATCACTGAATACACACCCCTGCGGGTAAGTGCCTCCAAACGAGGACTGAAATTGTTTAACCGCCGACCGAGGACACAAAGTTTCAGCAGTGAGTCGCCTTACCGTGGACATACTGTGACATGGTACTATCCAATCGGGGACATACCCTGTACCTACAAGAGAGGCTGCGATATGATCAATGATCAATGATCATTGATCATGCTCTAAGTAGCCTCTGTACGTTTTTTTTTATCATACTGCACCCCCTTAGGAACCGTGGACGTCCACGGTTGGAAGTGTGTCCTCGGTTGAAGGTGTGTAAACTTAAGATTGGGCTCGTTTGAAGACGCTTACAGGCTCACCCCCATAAAAAAAACTTTTGCCCAATGCACGTGTAGCACAATAAGCAGAAAATACAAAGAAATCACGCGCCCTTCCTGCGCATGAATTCCACAAGTTAATAGTAGCCAGACGACACATTATAAAATATTAACCAAGATGACGAATAATTAGACCAGTAAACAAACTTTGTCTTATCTTCAGTAGACAGAACATTGTCTTATCTTCAGTATACAGCACATCGTCTTATCTTCAGTAGACAGCACATCGTCTTATCTTCAGTAGACAGCACATTGTCTTGTCTTCAGTAGACAGCATATTGTCTTATCTTCAGTAGACAGCACAGTGTCTTATCTTCAGTAGACAACACATTGTCTTATCTTCAGTAGACAGCACATTGTCTTATCTTCAGTAGACAGAACATTGTCTTATCTTCAGTAGACAGCACATTGTCTTATCTTCAGTAGACAGCACATTGTCTTATCTTCATTAGACAATGGTCTTATCTTCAGTAGACAGCACATATTCTTATTTTCAGTAGACAGCACATTGTCTTATCTTCAGTAGACAGCATATTGTCTTATCTTCAGTAGACAGCACAGTGTCTTATCTTCAGTAGACAACACATTGTCTTATCTTCAGTAGACAGCACATTGTATTATCTTCAGTAGACAGAATATTGTCTTATCTTCAGTAGACAGTACATTGTCTTATCTTCAGTAGACAGCACATTGTCTTATCTTCAGTAGACAGCACATGGTCTTATCTTCAGTAGACAGCACATCATCTTATCTTCAGTAGACAGCACATTGTCTTATCTTCAGTAGACAGCACATTGTCTTATCTTCAGTAGACAGATTTGCTCATCCGGACGATCGTAAAAATCATCAAAATTCAGATTTTGGTACCTTTATCATTGTCATAGATGTACTAATATAGCCTGCGAGTGGTTCAGCCGACTTATCCTTCACTTTTAAGCAATTTGTAAACAATTTAAAATTATTACACTTGCGCTGGGAGTTGGGATCACTGAATACACACCCCTGCGGGTAAGTGCCTCCAAACGAGGACTGAAATTGTTTAACCGCCGACCGAGGACACAAAGTTTCAGCAGTGAGTCGCCTTACCGTGGACATACTGTGACATGGTACTATCCAATCGGGGACATACCCTGTACCTACAAGAGAGGCTGCGATATGATCAATGATCAATGATCATTGATCATGCTCTAAGTAGCCTCTGTACGGTTTTTTTTATCATACTGCACCCCCTTAGGAACCGTGGACGTCCACGGTTGGAAGTGTGTCCTCGGTTAAAGGTGTGTAAACTTAAGATTGGGCTCGTTTGAAGGCGCTTACAGGCTCACCCCCATAAAAAAAAACTTTTGCCCAATGCACGTGTAGCACAATAAGCAGAAAATACAAAGAAATCACGCGCCTTTCCTGCGCATGAATTCCACAAGTTAATAGTAAATAAGCCAGACGACACATTATAAAATATTAACCAAGATGACGAATAATTAGACCAGCAAACAAACTGTGCTCATCTCTCATTACAGCTTAACATGTCACCATTTTATCTTAATTTAGATTATATTTCGATAATTCACAATCTTTGTAGTTAATCTACAAAAGAGAATTTTAAGACTCTTTAAAAAATAATGATTATACTAATTTAAGCTTCAAAACATGTGGAAACAATTTAAGTCATTTCTCAAAACAGCTTAATTTGTCACTATATTGTCTTATGTAAGAAATCTTTAGATAAATAAAAACAAATCTGATGATTAAGACTTATTTACCTCAAAATATATTATTAAAAAGGTCTGTCAATCATGACTGATTGATATATGGATATTTCAAAGTATAATGAGGAAAACTTTGGAATACTATTTTGGGCCACACCCAAAACAGTCCCCTATAATACTGTGTAAAATTGTAGCTATTCAAATGCGATTGTCTCAGCTATAAAGCGATTGGTTGCTGCCTTCAGATCTTTATTATTAAGGTCTGTCAATCATGACTGATTGATATATGGATAATGATGAAAACTTTGGAATACTATTTTGGGCCACACCCAAAACAGTTCCCTATAATACTGTGTAAAATGACAGTTATTCAAATGCGATTTTCTTAGCTATGTACAGCGATTGGTTACTTCAAATCTTTATTATTCTTTTAAAAAATGAGATCTATAGATTGTTATATAAGGTTACATACCACTAATAGGCCCGGGTAATAGGCCTGGGCGATACATGGAAATACGACAGGTAACTATTTGTTTGCATGAAAAGACTGCATTAAAATCGCTGAAATTGATCAAGTTATATAGCCAAAAAAGTACTTTTTAGGGTTTGATGCTTCAAATTGGTATATTTTCTCTTATTATATGACATTTTTGTTGTAATAGTACCAAAATTCATACGCACGGCTTCAGTTTTTAGTAAATATTCGCCCTACCATATTGTAACTTTCAGCTTCGAGGGCGCACTGCCATTTTAAGGTGTTTACGGTTCAGTGCGTTAAAACAAGAAAAGTCTCAGGTCAACCTATGTTGAGCTTTTGATCATTTGGCATCTAAATCATATAGCTTCACCTGATATTAGTGGCATTTAACTGTAAGAGTTCTGAATATGAGAAAATTCTACCCGAAATTAGCCATTTTCCCATTGAAACCCGTGTACATAATTAGTGATATTTAACCATAAAGGATGAAAATACGTCAAGGACAAAGGTTTGAGCAGTCCCTCGAATGAGGTCGATATTTTGAAATCGCCCAGACCAAAATCTATGATATTATTGACCATACTGGTATCTCTAAAATAAACCCTCAAAATTTGTCCAAAGTGACTCAAGAAGATAATTGGGCTATTCCATTTAAAATCCACACTACCCCTGTGGAAAATTTTGGAAATATAGTCTACATGGGGAGTATGAATTTCAAATGGAATTTCTTTAAACTTCATACATCCTTTGAGCTAGATTCAACCTGAATCTTCAACAGAGGGACGAATGAGTTTCAAATGGAGGTGCCTAATGTGTTCATTCCATATTTTTTTGAATTCATACTCCCCTTGTTGAACATATTTTCCAAAATCTTAGATAAGATTTTAAATGGAATAGCCCATTATATGAATAGGCCCTTATTTATGATTTGATGACAAATTTGACCCAAAATACGTATTTTAATCGAATTTTATTGTTCTTAATTTAGAATGGACCACTAACATTTCACCAGTATAGTTTTGTCTACGTTGTCTTCTATATTTTTATATAGTGTCATAGTGGCGGCGGAAGCTTTAAATTTTTTTAAGGGGGCGAGCATATTTCGTGCCTGTTTTAGATGGTCTTTTGCGTGCAAATAATTGTCAAAAGTCAGACTATTTCCCCCCAATATGAAGAGGCAACTTGTATTTTGATGAGCCAATGCGCGAGTAGCGAGCAAAGTTGTGCAATTTTGCCCTATTTTGGCCCAAAAACACGGAGTTTTTTGGTAAAAAAGGAAGATGCGCATGCAGGGCAATTATTAATTATTGCTTTGTTTTACTTCTATTACATTTTTAGAAGGGTCCCCCGTGGAAATTCTGTTGGGACGTGCCCCTACCGCCTCCACTCCCTATGTTTGTAGTTTTTTCCGAAATTATGTCACGCCTATTGTTCATTATCATAGATGACTTTGCTTAATAAGTTATAACCAATATCTGATTAGCTATTAATTTTCTGTTATTTCAAATAAAGCATTTATAATTATTGTGTTGAAATTATTAATTATACCATGTTTTTGAGTGGTAACCGCATTGTATAAAAGTAAATCTCAGAAACTATTTCACAATATTATATTCCTTGTCAAATCATGTTGATTGTGGTTTAGTTCATAAAATGAGAAATACTGGAAATTATGCTTCAATTACGCCTGGTAAATTCTCGCACATAACTAGCAAATAAAAGCTTTTAAAATGCGTGTTATTGTTATCCATTTTCAACCAAACCGGTAAAAGGCGCACTCAAGGGAAATGTTTGTATATTCCTGATTGGATCACAACCTGAACGCCCTTGAAAAAAAATCACTTAGGCCAATAACAACCTAGAGATATTGTTTTGTCTTTTCTTTCTCTTTTTAATATACAATTTTTTTTCTACAAGTAGATTGAATAATTTTATGGAGCATATCCCAATCTTTTTAATTGAATAGTCTTTCAGGTCACTCTTAAATGGCACAGCGAAAATAATCTCGCAGATGGAAAAATTATGTTATCTTACCTTGCGATATATTTTATGACTAAAACTTTGCTCGCACGCCATCACACGTTTTACATTTTGATCCACTTTTTTTGATACAAAAGAGTGGCAATCTCAAGAACCACTGGACCAATACTAGGCATGTTTGTACTCATTTGAATACATTCCGCACGGACTTTCCAAATATGACCTTGAAATGTTAAAATTCTGAATTTTTTTAAAAATTGTGCAGAATTTTTGACCTTGTCATGATCAGACGACACTCAGGTGGTTAAATCGAAACAAGTGATGCGTGTGTAACAATCTTATATAAATAAGTAGAGAGAGACTCCTCCACAACAGCAACAACAACATATGTTGCATATTGGATTCTACAAGTATTTTACTGATTAACCCACGCTCTATGGATGACCAGCACAGAAGACATTCTAATAAACATTTTGATTTTTTTTTCCAAAAATGTCAAAGTTTACGTTATAAATACCAAAATTAAAGTAAACATACCAAATGTATTCAAATGTGCCTCATATTGGTTCATCATTTTCGATGTAGACTACCAATTTTAGATAAGAATATAAATTTTAGTTGTTTTTTTACATGGTAAAATCCGCCCGCAAATTCTTACATGCATTAATCAAAGACAATTTAGACGATGCTTATACATGGCCAAGGTCAGAGAGTGGACTCCAATTAAAACAACTTCAATTTAGACAAGATTATACGCAGTGAATACTTGACTACAACAGTTTAATTTTCTGCTGATTGCATTTCATTTATTAAGACTTGTAAAATAATTTTCTGATTGCTTCTAGTTATTTTAGAAATTTGCCTGGTAGAATATATGTCGAGAAATTTTGATGTTGGTACCTTATGAATCATTAACATCAACGTTATATGATACAAAGTTATGGACTTGGTGTAAAATACCGTTGATTTTCTTCGATCACAAGTTTTGTGTGTGTTTTGGAATATACCGTAATATTGGTTTCCTATCAGCTTCAAATTGTTTTGTAACATCTTAATCCCATAAGAACTACCTTCCGATTGGCCAAAATGAATGTTGTGTCCAATTTTGAACCAATCAAGGAGGGTATTAATAAGATTATCTGCAAATGCAAGTTTGACCATAAATAATTTAAAGCCGAGTCATAATTGGCTATTGAAATGAGCATTTCAAGATATCAACCAATCAAAAATGCTGCTATATGACCAGTAGTGTCCAGGGGGTTGATTTTTTTTACCAACCACTGAATTGATAAACTGCATCTGATATAGGAATATCTAAACTGAACTGTAGTACTTTACACTATTACGGCTATAATAGAAGAAGCGAGAAGAGATAAATTTGGTAAATATTTCGAAAAATTTGCATGTTTTTTGATATTTTGTTTACCAGTTAAGGCAATAGTGGCTGCATGTACATAATTAATTTTATACCAGAAAAATACATGTACTATTCAAAGTGCGCATCAAGTAATTCAGCTCATCGTAAATTGTTAAAAAAAATCTCATATCACTTAGCAAATTGAATCCCTGTTATTTCTGAGATAAACATAAACTCATCTAAAAATATAGCTTGTCTAAATGCTTAATTCTCATATCAAGAAATGACTGTGTGACATATATCGGAATCAGTAGTGAACACTAGTCAAAATTAATCAAAAAGATGTAGGTAATATAGAAGATTAAATCGCATTTCTCTGTCCAAAGCAACACTATAAGAGGAGGTAGAGAATGAGTCACATCTAAAACGCTTATATGGGTTTATTGGGAGGGGGTTAATAACTATACATTATTGAAGACACAGTACTTTTACCCCGAAGTAAGACATTTAAGTTAATTTCTGAGGAGATATTTCAGGGTAATATCTATCGTGGGAATACATATAGTTAAGGGTAGACGAGGTATTGTTGGTCGAAGCCACCTAAAAATCGATTTTTATTATCTAGATCAATATATTATTGAAAATTAACACCTTGATGTTTTGCAAAAGTTAGTTCTACAAATCGTATACTTTGCAAACTAGCTTAATTTATTGTTGTTAATGAGTTATGTACATTTTACAAAAGTGTTGTTGTTTCAGCCCTCTTTACAACGTAACTCAAGAACCGCAGCACCTATAAAAGTATATCTGTGATATTTTAATTCTTCTACACGCTCGCTATGAATTGAGCAATGCAGTTTTTGCCAAAGCTCACTACCATTCGTAAGATGCTGTGAACTACCAAATCACAACAGTTTAAAATAATTAATAACCTTAATGGTTCGTTATGATTATGATGGAATCGGCATGAGTGTTAGAGTTAATGTTGTGGAAGAGATGGAGAGATGCGTATAGAGATGACAAGGCGTGTTTCTGTATACGATTTGATGTTGTCATTCAAACATGCATATGGTAGAAAAGTTTGATAAAATGAAGAAAACGAAAGGATAATACTAATAGGATGTATCTCGTATAATCCAGTCATGAAGCTATTGTTACAATCTGGTTTTCAGTTCCACTTTTCAGCCCAGGTATAGTGGATATAGCGTATCTAAATGCATGCATTGGTCTTTTAAAAAAATGTGTTTCCTTTTAATGTCAAGATTAGGGACCGTTCACAAACACCTGTTAGGGGGGCCTGATGCAAAAAGGGGAGGCCCTTAAAAGTTTTGACCCTCCTAAGGGGGGGCTGAAAAAAATGAACAATTGGGTTTATATGCTTTTCTATGGGGTTGACCCATAATTTTCATGTCAAAAAGGAGGGGACCTGAAATTGCTGAGATCTGAAAAGGGGGCCCAAAAACTTTTCGCGATAAAATGTTTTTGCAACTAATAGACATGCTTTGACAATTATAGAACACATGGGAATATAAACATGTGTATTTCGTGAGATACAATCTTAGAAACAAACATATATTCAATAATATAGAATGCCCTTCTGCAAGCCTGTAAATGAAACAAATTACTTGCAATGAGACATTTTTGGACATGCCTTACAAAGAGACGCGACTTTACACTCCAGGACGTGTCTTATCTGCAGGTATTTTACAACTAATATCGCCATACATATGAATTTTGATAATTTGTATGCACTTTTAATAAATGCATAAATTCATATCGCGCTTCCGGAGACTTCTTGAATATTCCTTTAGTCCCATTTGCTCATCTTGTTGTGCATAATTTGTTTTCTTGTGTTATGCGTGTGCACCCGAAGAGTGGAAAACGCACATTACTTACAAGCGCCTTGTGTCATACATTTAAGGATTTAACAACAACATAACTTGGAAAACAAAATAATTGCAATCTGTCTGGCTAACTGCATGTGTCTGTATGCAACAATATCTCCCTTCTTTCTCTTTGTCTCTGTCTCTGTATCTGTCTGTCTTTCTGTGCGTCTGTCTGTTTCCTTGTAGCTCTATCTCTACATCTTTCTCATCGACGTTAAACTTGTTGTGCACTTTGCGAGTCAGTGCAGGGCTAGCTAGACCAATACTATGCTTCAGCTAACATTCAGGAATGACATTATTAACCCCTGGGACACTACTGGTCATCTAACAGCATTTCTGATTGGTTGATAACTTGAAATGCTCATTTCAATTGCCAATTATGACTAGGCTTTAAACTATTTATGGCCAAACTTGCATTTGCAGACTCCTTGATTGGTTCAAAATTGGACACAATATTCATTTTGGCCAATTGGCAGATAGTTCTCATTAGGGTTAATTAAGGAAGCAAATGAAGACGTCGTTTATTATTATCTTACACTGCACATTTGCTAACACTTTTATAGCAATTTCTCAGCATAATGTAGCTCTTCAACTCCACAATCTTGAACAAGTAGTTACAACATTGGTGTCTGTTGGTTGTCGTAAATGACAATTATAAAAGTTTGTCGCGCGTGTTGATCACCCCATAACGAAGAGAAAACGTCATCTACATTTGATATAAAGTAAAAAGAATAAGATAAACAGCGTTGAAAAGATCGTCCTGGGTATTGAATCTCTCACGCATGTATTAATACGTAAACAGTTGAGCAATTTGGGAATACGCGCGGCTTAGTATAAAAAGCCCAATCAAACCAAATTAAGCACCCCAAAACGAATTTCACAGTTTTGATTTCAAAACACGCGCGATGGATGTTTTGACGTTTTACCATAACTACTCTGTTTTAACTGAGTTGATGATAAAACTTTGGGGAGTTGGCGGTGATTTGTTCGCAGGCTACAGGTTTATCTAATAGACGACACCAAATCGGTCTCAAGATACCTTTTCTGTGGAGCATCAGTGTTGATAAACATCCCTACAGGTTTGACCCCGAGGTCATCCGCCATATTTGTTTAAAACCAACAAAACGTGAGTAAAATCTATTTTCTGTGTGAAAATGGGTAATAGGCAATTCACAAAAGTTAGTGTATTTTGTGAGTTTATTATTAGGGCATTATGATTTTAATTCAAATCTGTTGTTTAACGGAGCACTTGGGATTGTCGGAAGATCATTTGTTTTGTGACACCTTGGGTTAGAGTTTAGTCACCTCATAATGGAATTGTGTTATAATATTTTTTGTGAAAAGAGTCATTTATGAAATACTTAGAGCAATTGTTATACCACATGGCTGGGCGTTTTCTTGTCTTGTTAAGAGTTCGCCACATGACTGTATGTACGATCACTTTATCTAAAATTACAAAAAAGACCATTTACAGAAGCGCTGAACCAGTACCAGGCATGTTTGTACTCATTTTGATTCATTTTCACGTAGATTTGACATATAACCACGAAATTGTATAATATTTCAATTTTTATCAATTTTGGCTCCAGGTTCCGAACAACTTTGAGGATAGAATTGTGTACCAAGTCGTATGGAAAGTACCCTGTCGACAGAAGCAGGAGATTGATGTTACAGTGTCTCAAACATGCGTCTACGAATAGACATTGGCACTCCAGTGATGTAACGTATCACCAATAGCAGTTGAAATTTTCATCAGTTGTGCTGGTCGCTAAAGTAAGCATCTTGCCAACAAGAACATCCTTCAAAAGTATAGCAACGATTTTCATCTTAAATTGAGAGTGCATTGAGTGTATACACTGTTGCGCTCCGTGTAAACATGTCTTCCCATCTCAACTCCTCCACTCCATTAATTACTGCTATGTAATGTGCAGTATCTTTTTGTTCCATATCGTCAGTCGGGAGATGGGACGATGAATAATTGAACTGACGAAGCGTCCCGTGGGTGAGTTTCCGACGTTTCTTACCTAAGACAGAGCGTTATGGTAAAAGACGGACTAATCCTCTCTATTGCTGGAGTTAAAAGAGCTAACTTATAGGTATCATTAAAGATATCCCATAAACCATTGGGGTACTGTACCAGAAAACGGAGCAAATTTATTATCACTGACGCCATGTTTCAAGCCACCCCCAGCCAAAATCCGAACCCTATAACCACGATATCGTATTAATTGAGTATGTTTTGGAAAATACAATTTAGTATGAAATTAATTATTTCTACAATAATGTAAGTGAGGTAAGTTTGTTAGTTGTTAAAAAAATATACTTTTGTTTCATGCCGTATTGCATCATGGGAGAGGATTAAATTAACGTCTTTTATATAACTTTGCATGTATGTGAGTGAGTGAGCATTCAGCCAGTTGTTTGTGATGGGCGACAACGCGATAAGACAAGCGAACAGTTCAACAAGTGATGAGTGAGCCCAACACTGACAGTAAACACATTCTAGCTGGGATCTCATGCTAAAATGATGCATCCAATATGCAATTATACAGATGCGTACTTTCTTTTACCATACACTAGAGTTAAGCTTCCCATTATCGATGCATTCTAACACTTCATAATAGAAAACACTTTAGATTAAACTTAAGTTAAGTTCAACTTTTCCTCTTCGTGGTACACGTATCCTATACTAGAAAATTATCATACTTGACATGCCAGGAAAATATATATACTCCTGTTTAGCGTCATGGTCATACTAGGCTTAAATATTTATTTAAGTATACTTTCATTGCTGTTCACCACTTTTTACCACGTTTTTGTTGATACTATCTAAACGAAACTTATCTCATGCGTTACATTTTACGGGTGATAAGAACAATCTGAGCTTTCTTATGATACCAGAATCTCAGTTTTGATGAGGAAAAACGGGGAACAAGTCTGCCGATATGGCAAATCTTAAATACTATAGCATAGACGCGGGCTTATTTCTTTATACCTCTTTTAAGTGTCAATTGGTGGCGTATTATACCAAGTATGGGCCGAGCGTTCATACGTGCGTTGACATCCAGCGTCTGGAAAACTGACATTGTTTGCTTATACATATCATTTACTAATCGTTCTCACAATAGGTATAGTTGAGTGACTTTTGCCATGCTGTTGACGATCTGTTCAAGAAAACAGTCTTTTAGACGCAAAGTAACATTTCACAGAAGATACTATAAAATATAACTCAAGTGTTTTATATTTAAATGTTGTCATTAACATGTGATATTAAATAAATAGAAGCAAAATTCACACAGAGCATGAGACTCACTATGGATATTACTAATAGCCCTGCAGGAACTGTTGAATATAACCTGCGATATACAAAGCAAAGGTCTGCAACCATTCAACCAAACATACTCAGACCATCCCAGCTCTACTTCAGTAGTTTGTATACGATTCCTTTACGCTTCATATGCACTGTGAAACCCACTTTGCCATAATTGCAGTAAGGGTCCAATCAGTTTGTTTCCACTACACCAACGTCGCGGAATCACATTGCTGGTAATAATGTACCATCTGGCCCTGAATTCAATGAACGCTCGCTCGCGCTCTTAAAGCTTATACGAGGATAGCCATCGCTCAGATTTTTTCCAATATATGAAAAAGGTTATCTCAAACAAATACTAGGCATGTTTGTACGTATGTGAATGCATTTTTCAAGTAGATCTCATATACGATCTATATGCTCTGCGTTCTAGCCATAGGCTTCAACACAAATGTCCAAGTTTTGAGATATTTTCTCAAAATATCAAGAGCTATCTTAAGAACCACTGAATCAATACTAGGCTTGTTTGTACTCATTTTAATGCAATTTTCATGCTGATTCCAAATATGGTCATGAAAATTTACATTTCTGAAATTTTTGAATTTATAAAACAAAATTTGAAACTTGTCGTCTGCAGTCGACACCCGCGTGGAGATAATTAACATTGAAAATGATCAACTTTTGTTATTTTGGTCTGTTTTTAATCATCTCATGCTAAAATGATGCATCCAATATGCAATTATACAGATGCGTACTTTCTTTTACCATACACTAGAGTTAAGCTTCCCATTATCGATGCATTCTAACACTTCATAATAGAAAACACTTTAGATTAAACTTAAGTTAAGTTCAACTTTTCCTCTTCGTGGTACACGTATCCTATACTAGAAAATTATCATACTTGACATGCCAGGAAAATATATATACTCCTGTTTAGCGTCATGGTCATACTAAGCTTAAATATTTATTTAAGTATACTTTCATTGCTGTTCACCACTTTTTACCACGTTTTTGTTGATACTATCTAAACGAAACTTATCTCATGCGTTACATTTTACGGGTGATAAGAACAATCTGAGCTTTCTTATGATACCAGAATCTCAGTTTTGATGAGGAAAACGGGGAACAAGTCTGCCGATATGGCAAATCTTAAATACTATAGCATAGACGCGGGCTTATTTCTTTATACCTCTTTTAAGTGTCAATTGGTGGCGTATTATACCAAGTATGGGCCGAGCGTTCATACGTGCGTTGACATCCAGCGTCTGGAAAACTGACATTGTTTGCTTATACATATCATTTACTAATCGTTCTCACAATAGGTATAGTTGAGTGACTTTGCCATGCTGTTGACGATCTGTTCAAGAAAACAGTCTTTTTAGACGCAAAGTAACATTTCACAGAAGATACTATAAAATATAACTCAAGTGTTTTATATTTAAATGTTGTCATTAACATGTGATATTAAATAAATAGAAGCAAAATTCACACAGAGCATGAGACTCACTATGGATATTAATAATAGCCCTGCAGGAACTGTTGAATATAACCTGCGATATACAAAGCAAAGGTCTGCAACCATTCAACCAAACATACTCAGACCATCCCAGCTCTACTTCAGTAGTTTGTATACGATTCCTTTACGCTTCATATGCACTGTGAAACCCACTTTGCCATAATTGCAGTAAGGGTCCAATCAGTTTGTTTCCACTACACCAACGTCGCGGAATCACATTGCTGGTAATAATGTACCATCTGGCCCTGAATTCAATGAACGCTCGCTCGCGCTCTTAAAGCTTATACGAGGATAGCCATCGCTCAGATTTTTTCCAATATATGAAAAAGGTTATCTCAAACAAATACTAGGCATGTTTGTACGTATGTGAATGCATTTTTCAAGTAGATCTCATATACGATCTATATGCTCTGCGTTCTAGCCATAGGCTTCAACACAAATGTCCAAGTTTTGAGATATTTTCTCAAAATATCAAGAGCTATCTTAAGAACCACTGAATCAATACTAGGCTTGTTTGTACTCATTTTAATGCAATTTTCATGCTGATTCCAAATATGGTCATGAAAATTTACATTTCTGAAATTTTTGAATTTATAAAACAAAATTTGAAACTTGTCGTCTGCAGTCGACACCCGCGTGGAGATAATTAACATTGAAAATGATCAACTTTTGTTATTTTGGTCTGTTTTTAATCATCTCATGCTAAAATGATGCATCCAATATGCAATTATACAGATGCGTACTTTCTTTTACCATACACTAGAGTTAAGCTTCCCATTATCGATGCATTCTAACACTTCATAATAGAAAACACTTTAGATTAAACTTAAGTTAAGTTCAACTTTTCCTCTTCGTGGTACACGTATCCTATACTAGAAAATTATCATACTTGACATGCCAGGAAAATATATATACTCCTGTTTAGCGTCATGGTCATACTAAGCTTAAATATTTATTTAAGTATACTTTCATTGCTGTTCACCACTTTTTACCACGTTTTTGTTGATACTATCTAAACGAAACTTATCTCATGCGTTACATTTTACGGGTGATAAGAACAATCTGAGCTTTCTTATGATACCAGAATCTCAGTTTTGATGAGGAAAAACGGGGAACAAGTCTGCCGATATGGCAAATCTTAAATACTATAGCATAGACGCGGGCTTATTTCTTTATACCTCTTTTAAGTGTCAATTGGTGGCGTATTATACCAAGTATGGGCCGAGCGTTCATACGTGCGTTGACATCCAGCGTCTGGAAAACTGACATTGTTTGCTTATACATATCATTTACTAATCGTTCTCACAATAGGTATAGTTGAGTGACTTTGCCATGCTGTTGACGATCTGTTCAAGAAAACAGTCTTTTTAGACGCAAAGTAACATTTCACAGAAGATACTATAAAATATAACTCAAGTGTTTTATATTTAAATGTTGTCATTAACATGTGATATTAAATAAATAGAAGCAAAATTCACACAGAGCATGAGACTCACTATGGATATTACTAATAGCCCTGCAGGAACTGTTGAATATAACCTGCGATATACAAAGCAAAGGTCTGCAACCATTCAACCAAACATACTCAGACCATCCCAGCTCTACTTCAGTAGTTTGTATACGATTCCTTTACGCTTCATATGCACTGTGAAACCCACTTTGCCATAATTGCAGTAAGGGTCCAATCAGTTTGTTTCCACTACACCAACGTCGCGG
Organism: Amphiura filiformis; assembly: GCF_039555335.1. Classification (NCBI taxonomy): domain Eukaryota; kingdom Metazoa; phylum Echinodermata; class Ophiuroidea; order Amphilepidida; family Amphiuridae; genus Amphiura; species Amphiura filiformis. The sequence goes on along the minus strand of NC_092643.1, from coordinate 15,594,925 downwards.
AATCACATTGCTGGTAATAATGTACCATCTGGCCCTGAATTCAATGAACGCTCGCTCGCGCTCTTAAAGCTTATACGAGGATAGCCATCGCTCAGATTTTTTCCAATATATGAAAAAGGTTATCTCAAACAAATACTAGGCATGTTTGTACGTATGTGAATGCATTTTCAAGTAGATCTCATATACGATCTATATGCTCTGCGTTCTAGCCATAGGCTTCAACACAAATGTCCAAGTTTTGAGATATTTTCTCAAAATATCAAGAGCTATCTTAAGAACCACTGAATCAATACTAGGCTTGTTTGTACTCATTTTAATGCAATTTTCATGCTGATTCCAAATATGGTCATGAAAATGTACATTTCTGAAATTTTTGAATTTATAAAACAAAATTTGAAACTTGTCGTCTGCAGTCGACACCCGCGTGGAGATAATTAACATTGAAAATGATCAACTTTTGTTATTTTGGTCTGTTTTTAATCATTTTTAAACCATGCTCATCATAGTGCATGAGACAAACTGTAGAAATATTGCTCTCTCATATCTCTCGATCTTTGCCCAGTTACGATATTATTTTTATGAAGATTTTCATTTTTTGATATGTATGCGTAAATCGGATTGAGTGTTAAAATTTCCGGTTTAAGTATAGCGTAATTCCGATAAAATATTAGCGAGTGGCGAACAAGTGCCTTAGATGGAATATTTCAAGCCGAGTGAGAAATCGATTTTTTTCTTCGTTAGATGCTAAGAGAAACTGTTGCAGACACGGCGGAAGATTACTCACTGTATTACACTGATTTAGTTCGCTATTAGTATGAGTCTGCACGAATCCAAAACTCTTTATTTTATTTTTTGTTTATTCTTTTATTTTTAAGGCCTACAGTTAAAGTTTTTATGACGCTTAAAAGCTATCGCTTCTGGGTTTTGACATCATGACAAAATAAAATTTGGGCATACTGAATAATTTGTTTGTTAATGATATATTTTATGAATATGCGTAGGGTTCTTCACAAGTCTGTAATATTTGTCGTCTTAATATTTAAGGCTGAATCTGCAATATTACTATCTTCAGTAGATAACACTTGTTTATTGCAGTGGTCAGGAAAAGTTTTCATCTAAATACATTTTCAATAAAGAATGAGTGGTGTGTGTACAAAGTTGCTTAGTTTAGACTACGGTAGTACAATGCTATTTTCGATTATAGAGCGATACAACATAGATATCTCGTATTATTTTTGTTATCTTTAGTGGATAGCTTCTATTATTCAGTAGAATAATAATAACCAATAATATAATCCAGTAATATAATCCAATAGATTACACTGAATACGGTACTGTCATTCGTTTATACCGTATAGCTTTTATTGTACAGCTATCTTCAGTAGATAGCATTGATTGTACGACTCGTATATCTTATCTTTAAGAGTTGACATCAAATGTTTATAGATATAAAATATATAAACTTCTGTTCCTGTTTGTGCTATCTTCAGTAGATAACGTTTATTGCACACATTAACTTCAGTATGGTATAGCCTAACGTCGCACATTCTATACAATATTCTTCAGTAGATACTCGTAGTTATCTATTTATAATAAAATTCTCAGTACAGTTATATAATATATTATTTTATGTTTTCTTCTTTATTTGCATATATAATAATTATTATTTATAGCATTTATTATATGGATCCTTGCTTTCATTTTGTTGTTTGTATATGATATCTTCTGTAAATCGCTTAGTTTAATGTATACAAAATATATTCAGAAGATACGTTCGTACTCGTATAGTATTGTGATACATTATATTCGTTAGTTAGCATATGTGTTGTATATGCTGTCTTCAGTAGACAGTATTATATTGCACGTGCTATACTATTCTTCAGTAGATAGTATTTAGTTATTATAATGATATATAAAGTACGGTATAGACATCATATATTTTATATGCTATCTTCAGTAGATAGCGATTAGTGTTCTTGTTATCATAAGCTGATAAGTCTATTGCGCATACTATCTTCAGTAGATAGTATACGAGTGCATGTTATCTTCAATTTGTTAATACTGCTGATGGGTGCTTTTTTATGTATGGCATCAATTCATTGCATGATATTGTTTAGATGTTTTATTGTTTTTGTTTCTTTATGTTCCTGTCAAAGTATCGTTTTAACCTTTTTGTTCCACTCAAACTGTTTATTTTGTAATTTTGTCACATTCCTTTTATTCAGTATGATACTTTACATTGCCAGCCGGTATCCGATAAAAATGTACAATAAATGGACCGTTTGTTTTGGCAATTGGATTATTGTTGTCTATGTGGATGTTTGCGAATAACAAGTACTTTTTGTATATATGTATGATGATTTTCATCGATTTTGAATTCGTTTTTGTCTTTGTTTTGTTTCCTTCTTTGCTTGCTCTATCTGAGTTGGTTGTGTCAATGTTTACGTTTACATTTCCCTTTCCATATGCTTTTCTTTTCTTTTCTTCTTCTTCTTTTTTTAAACTGTTTTTCATATGCTTTTCTTGTTATTTTGCTATCAAATACTGAATGATTTTGAATCGTTGTTGTCTTATATATTGCCCCATAGTTTGTAGGTATTTGGGCTTAATTCAGACCGACATCATTTGGCCATCCCATATTCCTGTCCCGTAAAGTACGGTTGGCATCCCTTGAATTTAGTAGCCTCTGAGCACTATTGGGCTTTACCTGGCTTGGACCGACTGTTATAAATAAAGCAATAAATATATGTACATCTTAGTACCAGTTTAAAATTCGATTACACCCACCAATTAAAAGCCACCTTACAATCTTCTTCAAAATAAGAATTAATAATCTTCATTATGAATCATTTCTCCTACGAAAATATTTATATTGATTCGGGTTCAACATTTTATTTTAGCCTGTGGCTTTTTTTATTTGTATAGAATCACTGAATCGTGAACCCCATGTTGAAAATCAAGTCATACGGTGCTTACTATCTTCAGTAGATAGCAGCCATGACTAATGCATGTCAGGCAGGATCTTAATCGGGTTGTAAAGATTTAGAGAGCTTATTTATAATACTTTAAGTATGACGCGGTATCAAATTAACTCGATTCGTGTCTCGACATTCCGAATAATATTATAAAACAATTGTGAAATGTGGCGGTAATTGGAAAAAAAAAGAGTCGCTGGGAAATGTTGCCGACGATGTGTTATGTGTGATTAGCGCCCTCGTGCATGCAATATTGAATTAATCTGTCATAGCGTTAGTTTTATTCTTTGTTTAAGCAAGCAAATTAATACAGATATTCTTATTTTGAAATTATATACACATCGCTCAAGCAACTTAATAATTTTGTGTTCATTGTTTGTTTTCAGTCGTTGAAAATAACATCTTTCAAAACTTTTTTTTATCTTTTTTCTTTTTTTTAAACATGCATCAGTTACAAAGTTTCAAAGTGTAAAATGTACCCAAAACAATATTTGTTAACTTGTTTAAACTTTTTAAACAGTCTTGACTTTGTGGATGTTGTTAATTTGGAACAACTCCTAAAATAAAGATGTCAAACTCACATTTTAGTGGCGTAATGTGAGTTTAACATCTTCATTTTTCTTATGAATGGTTCAAAATTAATAAAATACACAGTTATAATTAACATTCCTAATAAACTTGTTCAAAGAAAAAGTCTTAATTTTGATTTGAATATCACATTATCAATATTTACAAAATGTTGAACTTTTTGCAATTTTTAATTGATAATTTTATTTTATTTCTTTTATTTGTATAATGTTTTAAAGATAACATGCCAATATCCTTTTTTAAATGTTTGTTTAAACGATCGCAACGTGTGGAGATACACGCGAGTCTTAATGGGACCAGACTCAAGGGAAATGCTTAAACCAGACTAAAAAAAAGCCTATAAACATGCTTGACCTATTTGGAAAGAAAAGAGCGAAACAAAATTAAAGATAAAGAAGAATGAAAAGAAGGCCACTCCCAACAAAAATCATGACTAATTTGGGTCAGCCTTTGGATAAAGAGAGAGTAAATTCTGTTGCTAGAGCAACAATTTAAAACAGCATAATCAGAAGAAAGTAGCCGTACTTATTTACACATCGCAAAAAAAACCACATACTGATTTCAACTGTCTACGCAGAAATCCCAATCAAAATCCGCGCAGAGACTTTCCTTATAATCTATTTTCATTTCCTATTTTATTATACACAGGGCAGTGCAAATAGCAACAGTTTCCTGGCCAGCTTAAGGACGTAACTTACATTTGAATTTCAATGTTTATACTTCCTTTTGCCCTAGTGTATATCATTATCATTCCATCTTATTTTCCACTGAAGAAAGTTGTATCCTATGTATAAATCCAAACGATGTGATGTCTTGTATAATTGTACATAAAAGATATAACAAAATAAGCAGAAAGACAGTTCGGTTGCTTTAATTTCGTGATCAAATGCATCCTTTTTGCGTAGGGCATGTATATTATGAAGATTTCAAAATCCAAGAAAGAAGAAAGTATGATGTTGGTCTAGTATGAAACACGCTACACCCTTTTGACTTAAATAGCTCAAGCAACAGTGTCTTGATCTGCTTCAGATCGGTCAATACTTTGGCGGACATGGCCTGTTCTTTTTCCCATTACATCTTCTAGAAGAAAATCAATGCCACATCCTTCTATATACGGCGTAGGCAATCGATTCGCAATCTGCCCTGGACCATCCCACGGCACCTGAAAAAACCAAATAGGACTTTACAAGATATAAAATTTGACCTGCAATGTGAACCATGTTTAGTATACGATTCCTATACGTTGACAACATCAACAGGCCTAGTGTTTTTATGATCAAATTTGCATTCTGTTAAAATAAAGTCAATCAAACGAATACTATCAGAGTAAATCAGTTATTCTTACTTTAATATAAAATTATCAATGCCTTTAAAGGACCATTCAGTGATCCCAACGAAAGTGTAAAAAAATGAGTACAAGTTACTAAAAAGTGAAGGATAACTCGTTAAATAATGTATTTGATCAAATAGATATTTGTCAAAAAAAAAACCAAAAAAAAAAAAAAAAAAACAACAAAAAAACCCTAGGAAAATAGCATTATGGACAAAGTTGAAGACCCATTCAAATAAAAAGTGCATATTTTTTGCTGAAATGGTGGGCATGTCACAACAGTGGGGTGTGCAGGTTGATCTAAAAAGAGATGCAAACAAACAACATAAACCGTAGTCAAATACAGTCTGCCGCCTGGACAACCAATTCTTTAGAAATGCTTAGTCGCGCTAAAAGTCGATCGATACATGTAAAAATCAGCACAATTCAGAGATACACCTTTTTGCTATGAAATTAATTTTCTCGGTCAAATATAAAGCAATATTTTTTTTTCTTCAGTAATGTCAGTTAAAAACTTGGTGCTTGGATATACATTTTTTTTTAAATCCTGGTGTTAAAATTAAGCATCAAATTGTGTCTTTTAGTGTGATATTTTTGATTTTTATAGGCCTTGAATTCGCCTGCGAGCTTTTTACGGAATTCATGTTTTAGCGTCTCAAACTAACATAGTATGCTAAAGAAAGATATTTCCCACCTCTGTAAAGCACATCGTGTGGGTCTATATGTTATAGTTTTGTCAGAATTTCCGTTTTTGTTTTACCCTTTTTCCATTCATGCTCAGAAAATGTCAAACTAAGTAAAAGTAGGCAATGGTGAGTACTTTTATCTCGAGAGCAACCAGCAGAAATAGTCGATATTTCCTTTGTTGTTATCCAGGTCAATTTTTCATTGAAAGCAAATTGCCCGACCAGCGATTAAATCCCCAATTGGGTGTTCTGGTTAAACATGATCAGTAGGAGCGCTATAGGTCTGGGAATTTCTTTGCTATATTGAAGTTCTGGCAACACTATAGCCATGCCGGTATTCCTATTAAACCCAGGGATATCGATCCACAATGCTAGTACTAGCCTTTAGATTTCACGTGTTGATTTAGAAATTTTTTCAGCCGACAGTGAAAGATGGTGAAATCAAAACGGAAATTCTGACAAAACTATGATATATAGCTCACGGTGATGTGCTTTAGAAAGTTGGGGAAAATCCTTCATTAGCGAACTATATTACTTTGAAAAGCTAAAAGGTTGATCCAAGAAAAAGCTCGCGGGCCGAGCTGAAGCCTATAAAAATCGAATATCTTACACTAAATGACTGAATGTCAGGCCTAAGTTTAACACCAGGAAAAAAAAAAAAAAATCAGTATCAAGCATTATAGTTTTTCCAGCCATTTACTGAAAAAATGAAAATTATTGCTTTTCATTTGGCTGAGAAAAAATTTTTACACTGAAAAGGTGTAACTCAAAATTTTGCTCATTTCAACACCAATTTCGATCGTTTGTATTGCCTCATTAAATGACTGAGTGAGCCTTGCAGAACAAAAGAATCGGTTGTGCAGGTAGCTGACTGAATAAGCAAATTAAGCAAATAAAAATATCAAATACCCCTGGTGGGACTCGAACCCACAGTCTTCGGTTTAGGAGACCGACGCCTTCTCCATTAGGCCACAGGGGCTGTGATATATAACTCGTAGGCGCACAGACAACATGTAAGTATTTATTCAAATATAACCAAAAAAAATTATAAAGTAGGCTTATGTCGAACTAAAAATATATTAAATACCCCTGGCGTGACTCGAACCGGCAATCTTCGGTTTAGGAGACCGACGGCTTCTCCATTAGGACACAGGGGCTCCGATATAACTTGTCGGTGCATAGGCAACATGTAACCATTTATTCAAATCTGACCAACAAATAGTAAAGTATGTGAAACTAAAAACATATCAAATACCCCTGGCGGGACTCGAACCCGCAATCTTCGGTTTAGGAAACCGACGCCTTCTCCATTAGGCCACAGGGGCTCTGATGTAACTTGTCGGTGCATAGGCAACATGTAACTATTTATTCAAATCTGACCAAAAAAACAGTAAAGTAGGTGAAAACTAAAAATATATTAAATACCCCTGGCGGGACTCGAACCCGCAATCTTCGGTTTAGGAGACCGACGCCTTCTCCATTAGGCCACAGGGGCTCTGATGTAACTTGTCGGTGCATAGGCAACATGTAACTATTTATTCAAATCTGACCAAAAAAACAGTAAAGTAGGGGAAAATTAAAAATATATTAAATACCCCTGGCGGGACTCGAACCCGCAATCTTCGGTTTAGGAGACCGACACCTTCTCCATTAGGCCACAGGGGCTCCGATGTAACTTGTCGGTGCATAGGTAACATGTAAGTTTTTATTCAAATCTAACAACAATCAAAATAGTAAAGTATGTGAAAGTAAAAATATATCAAATACCCCTGGCGGGACTCGAACCCGCAATCTTCGGTTTAGGAGACCGACACCTTCTCCATTAGGCCACAGAGGCTCCGATGTAACTTGTCGGTGCATAGGCAACATGTAGGTTTTTATTCAAATCTAACAACAATCAAAATAGTAAAGTATGTGAAAGTAAAAATATATCAAATACCCCTGGCGGGACTCGAACCCGCAATCTTCGGTTTAGGAGACCGACACCTTCTCCATTAGGCCACAGAGGCTCCGATGTAACTTGTCGGTGCATAGGCAACATGTAGGTTTTTATTCAAATCTAACAACAATCAAAATAGTAAAGTATGTGAAACTAAAAATATATCAAATACCCCTGGCGGGACTCGAACCCGCAATCTTCGGTTTAGGAAACCGACGCCTTATCCATTAGGCCACAGGGGCTCTTGCAATTAACAATGAGATTGTAAGAAATAAAATACCGTCGTTACGTAATCAGTTTGATCACCAATGAGAAATCGAGGAAGGTGCGGGATTGGCTATTAGCGCAATTTTGCTAATACCTCTATAGCATGAAATTAGTATAATATTATAGAGTCTATGAAACGTAGCGCTAATTGCAACGCTAGCCAAAAAGTGCTAATTCTGCAATTCGCCACTGGCTTTTAGCGCGATTCGCAATTATGTTAAAAGTCTCAGGAAGAAGCGCTAATAGCGCTAATAACACCGGTTAGCGTCAGATGTGCTAAAACGGTAGTAACGGTCATTGTACTAAAATGAAAATACTCTAAGTCTGGGAGACGCGCTATTAGCGCTAATAGCGCATGATAGCGCCATGAGCGCCATTAGTGCTAATATCACCTCTTTGCTTATAACGTTAATATAACAGTGGTCATTAGCGCGTCATTCGCAATTGTTCTAAAATTAAAAAAAAGTCTGGGGAAGACGCCCTATTAGCGCTAACAGCGTTATTAGCATAGTGTAGCGGTCATTAGCGCGTCATTGTGCGAAATATGAAAATATTCTAAGTCTGTGGAAGACACAATATTAGCGCTACCGTATGATAGCACCATGAGCGCCATTAGCGATATCACCTGTTAGCGTCAGATATGCTAATACATTATATTAGCAGTCATTAGCAACACAATTTTTTGTTGATTTTGTGTTGTGTTAAAAAAATATCAGTGGAAAACAATGTTTATTTAATACGAAATCATCGAAATGACAACAAATGATCATCTTTAACACAGTTAGAGGTTTTTAATGGCAAAATTTACCCAAAAATAAACTATACAAAATGATGTGGGATAGCATTAAAAATTTATGTCTTAAATACAGACAACGAATGAGAGAAAAATCCATTGATGTCAAAAATCCCATTATATGTATTTCATTTATTGTATACCACTTAAACATTTATTTGTTTAACCCTTACCGTGCGTGCGGAAAAATGGAAGCGCGTTTTTTTATAGCATTCCTAAATTGTAAAAAAAACCTGCAAGAAATTCCGTTAGTAAGTCAACTTTAAATGATCTGATACATTTGAAATCAACATCATAAGACGAACATATAACTTGTTCAAAAGAACATGACAAAGGTATACGGATTCTATACTATTCGTATTAAGAAGACATGTTTTGTTTCTATTAGACAGTAATCCTCATAGTCGGTGACTTTGTTTTTAATTTTTTCAAACATTAATTCTTGAATAAACACAAAAGGCTACCAAGAACCACTCATCCAATTACATGATAGACTTTGCCTGTTTGTACTTTACACACACGTTTTTGTGATGATTTAATGAAATGTGATAAAATCATATATTCTAAAGTTTGTCACATTTTTGTGTCGTCTGCGCAAATAGAAGATTAATAAAGCGTTGAACTCTTGTCGGTTTCCTGTAAAAATCTTTACCTGTATGGCACCGACAACAATTCCCTTACATATCCTCTGCAGCATAATATGAAATATTGAGTCATTGCTGGAATCAATTTGGAATACAAAACGCCATAAATTGGGAAATTCTTCGACAACTGGGCCTGGAGCGGTAGTCAACTAGTGGATAATGGAAATGCAACACGTCTCAGTGAGATAATGTGTACAGCAGGCCATCGGCGATTATTGGGTTGGCACTACGCAGAGTCAACTTCTAGACTTCCCGCAGATCACTACAGGTTTTGCTGTTTTGGGAAAATTAAAGGTAAAAAAGCACAACATACCTTAACTAGAGATTGGGAACATAAAATATCCCAGAAAAAAACATGGAGAGCTTTTTTCAGTGAGACCCATGAGATGAACAAACAAACAAACAAACAAACAAACAAGATATATGGGGAACTACTTGGTATCTGAGACTGAGAGTACAAGAGCTATTTGGTAGAGGGATCTGAGAGTAGCAGAGCTATATTTGGTAGAGCAATCTGAGAACCTTAAAAGAGCCATTTGGTAGAGCAACTTAAGAACTGCAGAGGAGATGTTTAGTATAGAGCGACATGAGAGCTATTAGAAGAGCTTTTTGGTATGGCGCGATCTGAGAGCCTTAAAAGAGCTATTTGCTAGAGCGATCTGAGAGTCCTAGAAGAGCTATTTAGTAGAGCGAAATAAAATAATGTAGTTTGGCTCCGGAGTTTGGCAATGCGATAATGGTCAGTACGGCCCTGATTTGGTAAAACGATCTAACTTGAAATTGGGACATTTTGAGATAAATCCATATCATGGGTAATGTGAGGGCGCTCTTTCCATTTGTGACATCCTAAAATCACCACCATGCCACCAAATAATGAGATTGTTATATTTTCTAAGACACTAGATCTGTTTAATAATTTATTTTATTCAAAAAGAAAAAACGTCAAGTGTTCAAACATTAAAGCTCTTTTTCTCGCAAGAGTGATTTTAATTTCAAGTTAGATCATTTTACCAAATCAGGGCCGAGTAGCAGACTATCTGTAGTCTTACGACATTCTGCATCTTCAGCATGCATACGGTATGCTATCTACTGAAGATAGCAGTGTAGGTCTATGTAAAGATAGCCTTGAAAAGTCTTTCTATACTGAAGACAGTCCCGCTTTCGACATTAAAGACATTATATTTATACTGAAACTAGCAATGTCGAGACTACTTTGTTTGATATTTGTTGTTTGTTTGTCTTTTATTGGTTTTTAATCATTATGTCGCACACGTGATATAGCTATATGCCAAGTACACTGAACGCGTAGCTTCAACAGGGGGCTGTCAATCTTTAAATATTAATTTGGAATCCTAAATTAATAAGAAAATATTCTGAATAAAGCAAATTTGGAAAGTAATATGTTTTCAGCGTAGCGGATTTTTTTTTTTTTTTTTTTTTGCTATCTACTAAAGATAGCAATAAATCAATATTTTCATTCAACCCTTTTTAAGGTAGCCCAGTCGAAGTGCAAAACAACATTCCAAGCTGAGTTTAATATAAAAAAAATTCATCAGCACTTCAGAAATAACCGAGAACGAACATAAATAGTCAGCTGTTGAGCCACTACGAACATGTTTTCCAATTTGTTTTACAAAAACCATGCGTTTCTTTTAAAGCAGATGAAAGAATACTGTACACTTGCAATAACGTTTAGTCTTGAGTCAAGTCTACGAGTGACACGGGGTCCCTGCCAAGGACATGTGAAACCCGTAATATCGACGTTTGCGACTAACTTGGGGCGATTTCGGGCAAAAAGCAAACGATATTTCGATCTTTTTGTCTGTATTTAGCCCATTCTTGTACTCAGTGATCACTGAGCTCAAGGCTATACACGGTGTAAGGTGTGTTATCGATAGGTGTTTCTAGAAAACAAATACATAAAAAAATATAAAAGGAAAAGAGAAAGGAAACCGATCTTAGAACTTTACATGCGGCGGAGGGTTCATCTTATAGCTCAAAAGCCAATCAAGTATAAATTGTCGTAATATATCTCGGTAACTGTATCTCAAGAACCACTGACCCAATACTGTGTATGTTTGTACTCGTATGAATGTGTTCTTCGATGTATATTCATTTAAAATATATAATTTCTGGTCGTTTCTTTTTCGTTTTTCTTCTTACTCTATACCCTCTGTTGACAGCACTCGACATTCTATATGCCTTGGGTTAATTCTTCTTTAGCATTCATACTTTATTGTTCATTTATATTGCAATGTTGTGGTACTATGAGTGTTCACAATAATTTAAATACAATCTTATTAATTTTGTGTTCTGATTAATAATACCAATTTATTGGTGAGAAAGGAAAAAGAGAGAAAACATACAAGAAAAGTATTGCACTTGAGATGATGGTTGACGGTTCTAATATTTGTGATATTTATGCCGTTTATCAAAAATCTATTTCAAAAAATGAAGAAATGTTATGGATCTTCACTGCTGAAGAAAACACGCCAACAACGTCTATACTAAAGATCTATTAGAAACAAGGCGGAATTTCTAATTGTTCTAATTGGCGGGGGAGGAATATTGCAAAATCGTCCCCTGACTGAGTCCTTTCAAGGACTTCAGCTACATACAGGACAAATGTGGGCGAAGCGCTAAAACGGTTCAAAATTAAACATTTTTGTTTAAAACAGGAATAAAGGGGCCTGTTAATTGCAAATCTTGGTCAATTTCGTCCCGATATTTCGAGCAGGGGGACTTAGTCTCTTCCCACCGGTCGGTACATGTACGCCACTGGTTTGTCGATATACGGATATAACCAGCACCTTGATCGAAACTTGTTTATTTATTTGAAAATATCTTCACGGTATATAGTTAACATTTTGTTTTAGATATATAATTACAAGAAAGAATTGCTTCCGTTCGCGTTTGATTCAAATCAGGGTCCATTCTGAATCGGACAAATCGTTGGCCAAAATAAATTTCTTTTCATCACACCTCAACAACAAAGTTAACAATGTACAACTAATTTGATGTACTGATTTATGACTATAGAAGTAATCAAAACACGATTTAAATAAAACCATGTAGGCTACTTATAATCCCTAAAAAAAGCATCTACTAAAACTTTATCGCTTTTCATATCATCTTTTACAGCAAATGACCTCTCATATGGTTCCAAACAAGTTCATTCACTAGAATCCACAACATGCTCATCTATCAGGGGCACAGTTCTTAAACCCCAATACATTTGTACATTAATTGAATGACCTTTGAAGATTTGGGTACAGAAACTCATACTCTGCAACTTGAGGTCAAATTTAGCACTTTTTATTGTTTAATTGAGGTTATAGAACTATGCCATTGGGATGAGGACAGTGTGGTCCATGGTGATTATAATAAAGGCCTTATGTCCAGCATTCAACTAGTGTTAATTAATCCCGATATACAAGCCAGCACACATCAACAGATGAAAGACAATTCAAGCCCAACTGCTTCTTTGATGCGCTTAATGTCTTATGAGATCGCGTGCCCCGGTACCGATCCTTTGTTATGGCCGTGTGTTGTGGGCATTGAGTGAGGCTTTTGACACGTGGCATGAGAATAATTTCCCACCATTGGATGTTGGTTGACTGGAAGTGACTTGTGACGTGTTGACGTGAACAAAGGAAGAGGGATTTGTTTAAGAGGAAAACGATTGGTTTCAGATGCAAGAAAACATTGTTTTGTTTTTGTTCAGATCCGGCCATTTGTCACGCGTATCTTCACGACATTTTATGACAAATGTTTTCTTCGTCTTTTCTTTTCTTTTCTTTTCTTTTCTTTTCTTTTCTTTTCTTTTCTTTTCTTTTCTTTTCTTTTCTTTTCTTTTCTTTTCTTTTCTTTTCTTTTCTTTTCTTTTCTTTTCTTTTCTTTTCTTCTCTTCTCTTCTCTTAGAAAATATAAGATCACATCTTCTTCTCTTCTCTCTTCTCTTCTCTTCTCTTCTCTTCTCTTCTCTTCTCTTCTCTTCTCTTCTCTTCTCTTCTCTTTCTTCTCTTCTCTTCTCTTCTCTTCTCTTCTCTTCTCTTCTCTTCTCTTCTCTTCTCTTCTCTTCTCTTCTCTTCTCTTCTCTTCTCTTCTCTTCTCTTCTCTTCTCTTCTCTTCTCTTCTCTTCTCTTCTCTTCTCTTCTCTTCTCTTCTCTCTCTTCTCTTCTCTTCTCTTCTCTTCTCTTCTCTTCTCTTCTCTTCTCTTCTCTTCTCTTCTCTTCTCTTCTCTTCTCTTCTCTTCTCTTCTCTTCTCTTCTCTTCTCTTCTCTTCTTTTCTTTTCTTTTCTTTTCTGTCACCGTAAATCTCCATTTATCTCAATTCGTCAATTTGTCTGGTTTTTGTTTGTGTCAATTGTTAACAGTATGTCTCATATAGCCACTTGCAACAAACTTCAAGTTTTATATCCATGAGAAAGGACAATTAATTACGCTTTTTTTTTTTTTTGGCGACAATGGCTTTAATTCAAAATAAAAATTGGCTTTTTTTTTCCCTTGAAAATGTCTGTTTAATTGAAGGATTTTGATCAGATTCTACAATGACATCTTAACGGAAGTGTACCCATATTCTAGACCGGAAGAAGAGACATCATGGAGTTATAGTTCACTAATATCTTTCGATGACTGGTTTGCCTAACTAATCAAGATATAATTATTGATTTATCACTGCTGCCCCTAATATTTGTTGTCATATAAGACGTTTTACAATTGTAAAAACGTTATATATTGTATTCTTTACAATTTATTTGAATAAAAATGAATGAATATGAAAAGTTAGCAAGTTTACCCTGATATTTGTTTCTCTTTGTCATTTTGTCATAATGGCAATGCAATAACAAGGCACTTATAATACAATAATGGAATCATTGAGGGGCAATTACAATTGTCTTATTTAGAGGTAAAGTAGGCTAATTGTTGTACGTAACACCTTTAAAAGCATGCAGAGACTTGAACATAATAATATATTTTTGTTATCTTTTAATATAATAATAATACCTCGTCATCAATCTGTACAATTTGCCAATAATGATTCGATAAACTTCATTAAACATGAAATAAAAATGACCTAAATTATTTCAGTGTGTTTCTTAGCCGCAATCACGGGACCATGAAACCGCGACTAATGTCTTTGTGTGAAACGTGGTGATGAGATTTCAAAACATCGGGATGAACAAATTGGAAATGAATTAGACAAGCGTGTCTAATTTTAGTGCTTCATGTTTTGATCAGTTCAAATTCTGGAGCATGTATGAATATCTATAGTACACAAAAATCATACCAATATATTCATCACTTTCTCCAGGGATGTGGGAGTAGACCTCTCACATCCCTGCTTTCTCCAAACTTAACAGCTCACTGAGTTGTTTTTTTAAAATCGAAAGTATCAATAAAGGATCAGTACACGTTTGTGCTCATTTATCCCCATAGGCACCACCGGCTAAATCATCGTCTTCTAAGAACCTTTTTGATTGGTTACAAGAAGGGCCATGTCATGTTTTGAGCCAATCAGAAATATGGTAAGAATTTGCTGAGATGTAAAAGCTCTATTTCGATTGGTAACTCAGATGATCATATCATGTAATTAACCAATCAGGTGCACTGTAAGAAAGGTGGTAGTGTCCATGATGGGTTAATAAGTTTTTACAGTTTTCAAATATGTTTATGAAAATACGAAGTTATACCACAAGGCGAAAATATGATTATTATTATTACTATAATAAGATGGACATGTACAAGCTTGACTCTCACACGTTCTGGACGAAACAATTGAATTATACTGTCCATTATGAATTACAAAATACAGTATTTCAATTGACAAAGGAAAGTAAATAAATAAACACTTACGGTTAATAACCTGTATATTTGAAAGCAGCCATACATTTCATTTAATCAAGGAAATTTATTTTGTCGGCTCCTTCTTTGATGGTAGACATTTTTGTTGCGTCTTAATGAGTTAAATATGTTACACTTGAACATCAACAATGGGCATTGTGCCCGATATTATAAAGGGGACTTGAATTATATATGAACAAATAAGAAACACGTTGCATTATCAACAATTTGATTTCTGTGTGGTTTGAAACTGGTAGTGATCCTTGTTTATTGTCCATTTCTTTAACTCTCTTCACGCGGGTGTCGACTGCAGACGACAAGTTTCAAAAAAATTTAAAAAATTAAAACAATTTCAGAAATGTAAATTTTTATGATTATATTTGGAATCAGCATGAAAAATGCATTAAAATGAGTACAAACAAGCCTAATATTGGTTCAGTAGTTCTTAAGATAGCTCTTGGTATTTTGAGAAAATATTTCAAAACTTGAACTTTTTCCGTTGAAGGGGCATGGCTAGCACGCAGAGTATTAATGATTTTGTTCTCAAGCTTGAACAAAGAAAGAAACTAAAATAATGCGTGAGTTCACGTTGCACTCTATCGAATTGTCCTTTATTCTAACCATTTCTAGCCATTTTCCTTGCGTTAAAATATTGCATTCTTTTCAAATTTTCCAAATTTCGTTTTCATTTTTTTGTTATAAACAGCAATATTCTGCCTTTGTTTTGTTTAATATAGATGCATGAAATTATAACAGCTATAATGAACAAAAGATTCTGTATACCACACATATCAGCATTTTAAATCTACGAAAATCGCAACAACGAAATGCGATTCTATCAACTTTTTTTGGCGCAAGGTAACCTCCCTTGCTACTTCTCAAGTAACTGATATAGCTACAAAACGTTACTGGTTTAATTTAATAATCCCTTTTGAAAAGAAACTTAAACACTCTAGTTCTTTTTCAAACTCAAATTGTTTATATTATTTTAACTCCTCCTTATAACGCTTTTAACCATTTCACTGCGCAAACACTTACACTATGCATACATAGTCTACCGATACCAATTTTCTTATACAGTTTGAAACTTTTTTAAAGTCCTTATTCATATCTGTTCATATCATGAAATTCACATTAAAATGTATTCAGACAAGAAAAAAGATATACAGTATTGGCTATTATTCATCATATTCCTTAAGATAATTCCTTAAGACAGGATTTTTAAATATTTTAAAATAAAGTACATAATTTGATAATTTTTAGTAAGTTTGAAATGTAAACTCCGTGGGCAATATAGCCATACGTGTGGGACTCCCAAGTCAGGCGTGCTGCCTGTAACCTATTTCTTGCTCTCCGCGCCCTCAGGACTTAGTCCCCAATTCTTCGCTTATCTTTAACTTTTACCCTCGTTGACACGGCAGATGGGGCCTTTCTTTACATGACTTATAGTTTTGATATTGTATTAAGCAATTAAGACTAAGCCCTATTCTTTTTTGTATACGTAAGTGTGGCCCCCTTAAGCCGTTTCACGTCAATCTCGGATGTGACCCGGAGGAAGAAGAAAATGGAATCCCATAATTCTTTGTAATAATCTATGGAAAGTTCAGATATCCATAAATAAATTCATTGCAACATTATAATTTGAATATGACCTTTTTATACTGTTATAGGCGATTTGGACCAATAAACATGACAAAATATGATACAAGTCGTGAGAACGTAAGTTAAGACTTTTCATCTTCCTACTGCATGGTTTAGGGAAGTACTTGAGCACTCTGCATTTTGAAATTTTGCTGGTATAAAGCATTTATTCCGCCCGTATGGTTCTTAAAATTTGGTCATCAAACTATGGAAACTTTGTGACACAATTTTAGAAAACAGTCAGTAGTTTAGTAGTTTAAAACAAACCTAGCACGATCCTTAATCCTAACCCTAACACAAGATTAACGCTTTGGACAACATTCGGTTAAGGAGCGTGCACAAGAAATTTCTTATTTGTATACGATACCCCGGAGCGTGAAGGTACCGAAAATTGTTGAAAAGAGATAAATCGACCATTATGTTCAAACGTACCTTGAGTTTTGAAAATGACTATATAAGTCTTGGTATATTCTAAATCCCAATAACAATTCTGACGAGTTGTGAGCTCCTTTTGTACGTATCATTTTTACATGCATGTCGGTATCGCATAAACCAACCCTTGAAAGTAACCACAGAATTATTAATAATTTAACAACAATTGTCAAGTTATGCTTGGAGAGAGTTATTATAACACAAGATATATAAAGAACGCTTTATAGCTATTCCAATCGTGTTATGAAGGCCTATGGCAAAGCCTCTTGTGGTCAGAATAGTTACGGTCACTTTCCAGTGATTAAAAAGAAAGGTGTAACACGTCCAATATTCCAATATTCACAATTATCAACAACAAAAGTCACTACGCCACAGGGTTCTGTTATTGTTTTAGGTGATTGTGGGTTATTGATTTGAACTAAAGGTGCTTTTAAAGGTGCTTTTAAGTTGGTGTGACGGATATTGCGACAGACAGAAGAAAATATACATCGACAAAAACAGAAGAATACAAAAGAGTATAGATTAACTATTAGATCTTTTTGATACTGGTAATGGTAAAGTAGCTATCTTCCTCCGATGTGGATATGGATGAAGTAGTTATATACTCACGATATTGTTATTGATGAAGTAGCTATCTACTCCTGATATTATTATTGATGAAGTAGCTATCTACTCCAGATATTGTTATTGATGAAGTATGTATCTACTTCCGATATTGTTATTGATGAAGTAGCTATCTACTCCCGATTTTGTTATTAATTAAGTAGCTATCTACTCCCGATTTTGTTATTAATGAAATAGTTATCTACTGCTGATATTGTTATTGATGAAGTAGCTATCTACTGCTGATATTAGTATTGATGAAGTAGTTATCTACTGCTGATATTGTTATTGATGAAGTAGCTATCTACTCCTGATATTATTATTGATGAAGTAGCTATCTACTCCAGATATTGTTATTGATGAAGTATGTATCTACTTCAGATATTGTTATTGATGAAGTACCCAGCAAACACAAAACGTTTTCGACATCATTCGCAAAAGGTTATAAAAGGTTGTCAGAAAACGTTTAAATGTCGGGTTATATAAAGGGTATATTAAGAGTATAAAACGTTTTCATAACCTTAAAAATATTTTTTGATAATCTACTGCTCTGCAAACAAAAATGTTTTACAGAAAACGTTTAAATGTCGGGTTATATAAAGGGTATAAAAACGTTTTAATAACATTCCAAAAACATTCTTGAAAACTTGATACAAAACATTCTAAACAGAATGTTATTTTGGGGTTGAAAAATATTTTGCGAAAAATGTTTGCCCAAATTATTTTCAATAACGTTTTAAAAACGTTTTCATGACCTTTGTATAACCCGACATTTAAATGTTATTAAAAGGTTTTGACAAAAACATTTTAAGAACATTTCTCTGTTTGCTGGGTTCAAACATTTTAACATAATGTTCTTTAAGTATTGACACAATATTTGGCAAAAATGTTTGTAAAAATAGTTTACAATAACATTTTTTGAAAACATTTTAAAATATTGTTGAAGTGTATTTTCATACAAAACGTTTTAAAACGTTATCATGACCTTTATATAACCCGACATTTTAATGTTATTAAAACGTTTTTACCTAAACCAAACGCCAAAATATAACTTATTTAAAACGTTTTTGTGTTTGCTGGGTAGCTATCTACTCCCGATTTTGTTATTAATTAAGTAGCTATCTACTCCCGATTTTGTTATTAATGAAATAGTTATCTACTGCTGATATTGTTATTGATGAAGTAGCTATCTACTGCTGATATTAGTATTGATGAAGTAGTTATCTACTGCTGATATTGTTATTGATGAAGTAGCTATCTACTCCTGATATTGTTATTGATGAAGTAGGTATCTACTCTTGATATTGTTATTGATGAAGTAGCTATCTACTCCTGATATTGTTATTAATGAAATAGTTATCTACTGCTGATATTGTTATTGATGAAGTAGCTATCTACTCCTGATATTGTTATTGATGAAGTAGCTATCTACTCCTGATATTGTTATTAATGAAATATATAGCTATCTACTCCCGATATTGTTATTGATGAAGTAGCTATCTACTCCCGATATTGTTATTGATGAAGTAGCTATCTACTCCCGATATTGGTATCGATGAAGTAGCTATCTACTCCCGATATTGTTATTGATGAAGTAGCTATCTACTCCCGATATTGTTATTGATGAAGTAGCTATCTACTCCCGATATTGGTATCGATGAAGTAGCTATCTACTCCCGATATTGTTATTGATGAAGTAGCTATCTACTCCCGATATTGGTATTGATGAAGTAGCTATCTACTCCTGATATTGTTATTGATGAAGTAGCTATCTACTCCCGATATTGTTATTGATGAAGTAGCTATCTACTGCTGATATTGGTATTGATGAAGTAGCTACCTACTGCTGATATTGGTATTGATGAAGTAGCTATCTACTCCTGATATTGTTATTGATGAAGTAGCTATCTACTCCCGATATTGTTATTGATGAAGTAGCTATCTACTCCCGATATTGTTATTGATGAAGTAGCTATCTACTGCTGATATTGGTATTGATGAAGTAGCTACCTACTGCTGATATTGGTATTGATGAAGTAGCTATCTACTCCTGATATTGTTATTGATGAAGTAGCTATCTACTCCCGATATTGTTATTGATGAAGTAGCTATCTACTTACGATATTGTTATTGATGAAGTAGCAATCTACTCCTGATATTGTTATTGGTGAATTAGCTATCTACTCCCGATATTGTTATTGATGAAGTAGCTATCTACTCCCGATATTGTTATTGATGAAGTAGCTATCTACTCCTGATATTGTTATTGATGAAGTAGCTATCTACTCCCGATATTGGTATTGATGAAGTAGCTATCTACTCCTGATATTGTTATTGATGAAGTAGCTATCTACTCCCGACATTGGTATTGATGAAGTAGCTATCTACTCCTGATATTGTTATTGATGAAGTAGCTATCTACTCCTGATATTGGTATTGATGAAGTAGCTATCTACTCCTGATATTGTTATTGATGAAGTAGCTATATACTCCCGATATTATTATTGATGAAGTAGCTATCTACTCCCGATATTGTTATTGATGAAGTAGCTATCTACTCCCGATATTGGTATTGATGAAGTAGCTATCTACTCCTGATATTGTTATCGATGAAGTAGCTATCTACTCCCGATATTGTTATTGATGAAGTAGCTATCTACTGCTGATATTGGTATTGATGAAGTAGCTACCTACTGCTGATATTGGTATTGATGAAGTAGCTATCTACTCCTGATATTGTTATTGATGAAGTAGCTATCTACTCCCGATATTGTTATTGATGAAGTAGCTATCTACTCCCGATATTGTTATTGATGAAGTAGCTATCTACTGCTGATATTGGTATTGATGAAGTAGCTACCTACTGCTGATATTGGTATTGATGAAGTAGCTATCTACTCCTGATATTGTTATTGATGAAGTAGCTATCTACTCCCGATATTGTTATTGATGAAGTAGCTATCTACTTACGATATTGTTATTGATGAAGTAGCAATCTACTCCTGATATTGTTATTGGTGAATTAGCTATCTACTCCCGATATTGTTATTGATGAAGTAGCTATCTACTCCCGATATTGTTATTGATGAAGTAGCTATCTACTCCTGATATTGTTATTGATGAAGTAGCTATCTACTCCCGATATTGGTATTGATGAAGTAGCTATCTACTCCTGATATTGTTATTGATGAAGTAGCTATCTACTCCCGACATTGGTATTGATGAAGTAGCTATCTACTCCTGATATTGTTATTGATGAAGTAGCTATCTACTCCTGATATTGGTATTGATGAAGTAGCTATCTACTCCTGATATTGTTATTGATGAAGTAGCTATCTACTCCCGATATTATTATTGATGAAGTAGCTATCTACTCCTGATATTGGTATTGACGAAGTTGACAAAGGTGCCAAAATCTGAATTTTGATGATTTTTAAAATTCTACGGATGAGCAACTCACTGAATATATCTTTAAAAACTTCACACCAAATAAAAACAAGGTTTAGATTCGTCACCCTTTTACTGATTTTGAAGCTTATCCAAACTAACAAGAGCATTTAAACCATGTTGAAGCTATTGAACCATCAAACTAAAAAAGGCTTCAAAACTTTCAAACTAATTTTACGAAACTCTGCAATCATTAACTTGACTCACAAACTTGAGATCATCTCTAAAGATGATTGCGTCATCAAAAGTTTAATATAGACAACAATAATTCCCATTTCAACTACTTTCCTTAAGGATTAACCGATGCAAGTACATGTAAATATCATTCTCTTAATCATGATGTAAAATGTGATACGGTACGATTAAATTTACTTATCTTTACAAAGAGAATCATAAAACAAAAGATAAAAATGTCGGGTAACGACAATACTTACCCTACTTCCAAGGGCTATACATCAAATGGCAAAATGCAGTAATCATAATAAGTAAGTCAAAAACTGATTACCCTAAGAAATGGGACTTATGGCTTCGATAAATATTATCTATAAACACTTGTTTCATTGACTTCAATGCTTTTCTAAACACTAGTCGTGGACCCAGAGCTACCATAAGCGGGAAACGGGTGCAAAACAGGGGCTAACCTATGGGTCCACTTCGGTTCAGTATCCGATATATTTGTTCGTAATTCCCCGAGAGAATTGGTAAAAAAAGAAGAAAAAGACTCGCGTTAAGACGGTCCTCCGGAGATCAACTTGCCTCCTCGGACTCTCCTTCTGTGGTATGAGATGATTTGAATTACATCGGCAATCCCGGATTCGATTTCAACGCCGCCTAACCTCCACCCGCCCGCCATTCACTATACTCTGAGTCACGTGATAAGAACTCATTAGCAATTTATGTACGGATTTTAATCTTGTCGTGTTCAAAATCCAAACTATCTCCATCACTCAGATGCTGGGCAGATTTTATCTTGTCACAAAAGGTTCCAATAAAATCTAAGTTCATCATTATTTGATAAATAGAAGAAAATGTTGAACAAGGACAAACATACAGAGTATTGGTATAGTGGTTCTTGGTGTCATAAGCTCGCAATCATGATCTTGTATTGTCAAATTACACTACCGATCATCAAGACAAAAATGCTTATCATTTTCTATAATTATAAAGCAATATTACAAACAATTATTATCTTACAGATGGATGGAAAAACAGATACTATTTTAAAGATACTAATATGTGCATGCGTTTGTTTTATTTGTTGTTGTTGTTGTTTTTTTGTAACCATGTTCTGACCTCTCTTAATCTACCTTATACCCATTTTGATTATTTTCCAGTTTTCCAGTTTCATTTGTCCAATGGCAATGTCTATACATCAGCAGTGTAGTGATTAAACCTTGAGTTTTGGCATCCATGCGGGCGTGATAGAATATGTAGAGGCGACGTTTGTTGAGTTTTCTTGCCTTTAAGAGAGCGAGCAATGCAAGCAATTGGTTCAATAATAACAACCCATTTGCAATACGATCCGCTCTTGATCGGGTAATCTAAGACGCGAAGCGCGGCCTACATTGGAAGCAACATACAAAAAACTCAACTCGGGGAGAGAGAGGAAAAAAACCTCAAGTCGCTTAGTAAACCGACTCAGCAACCATTAATGCACCTAGTTATGTGATGTAATCTTGCCAATTCGGCAGGCTTAAAGAGGGTAACTAAACTACTCTTCCTATTTTTGTGTGATATCAGTTAAATCACAAAGTGGTTGATTTGTCAGAGTTATAAGTTAAAAGGCGTAGTTCAAAGGGAACCGATTAACAAGTAGTTCTGGTTAACATATGATTGCACTACTTGAAAGGGTGATATTACAGTTATGAAAGCAATTTGGAATACTTAACAAACGTTTAAGTTTTAACTAATTAGAGCGCTAATTTTGATGGATACTTTGTAAATTTTGAAGTATGTATACGTGATATTGTTGTTAGTCATTAATACCTGTGCGTATTTTTGATGTACGAGTATATTGCCGTCACTGTTTGGGTGATTCGCTAGAGTTACAATATGTAGTCCTTGGGATTATTATAGGGAAGAAACTAAAGCTAAGTGTGTTACAAGCGCATGACATATTCGTTTCACATACTTGTGCGCGATTCGCAGCTTTATATTAATTCTCTCCACGCGGGCGTCGACTGCAGACGACAAGTTTCAAATTTTGTTTTTAAAATTTAAAAATTTCAGAAATGTAAATTTTCATGACCATATTTGGAATCAGCTTGAAAATTGTATTAAAATGAGTACAAACACGCCTAGTATTGATTCAGTGGTTCTTAAGATAGCTTTTGATATTTTGAAAAAAATATCTCAAAACTTGGACATTTGTGTTGAAGCCTATGGCTAGCACGTAGAGCATATTTTATAGCCATTATATCTCATATTTGGTTGTTTCCTAGATCGGACTACTTTACCAAACCGTACACATGACGATTCACAGATTTTCTTACGATTTTCAATTTATGGCTTATTTGATGAGACGTCACTGACCTTCCTTACCTTTATATGATGTTATTAAGAAAGCAACAGAATCTACAACAGATATTTGTGTTCGTTGTCAAAATCATTGAGTACTCTATATATAAGATATACCAGAACAAAAACACACTTTAGGCATGATGAGACGTATACTACTCATATGGAACCGGGTTGGTTAAGTTATAGTGTAAGGCTTATAAGCCAAATTAATGCTAAAAATATCTACTGTAAAACTCGTTAATAAGCACATATATTTGCAAATTAAAGAAACAATGAAAAAGTTTTTTAAAAAACCACTACCGTAAAAATCGTTCATATCCGAGCAACTCGTTAATAGGCACATATGCTTGTTAACGAATTTATACGGTACTATTGTCTGCTATTCATTCTGGAGTAGGAGGAATTAACATAATGTAAGATGACGTAAGAAGATGTAAGAATACAGGACATAACAAAAGGCCCACAAATAATGGACAGAATTTATTTTAATAGGCCATTAGATTAAGACAAAGGCACACCATTTCAATTGGTAAAGCCCAAAGGCTCTGAAGGCTTCGTGTAAGTATGTTGAGCGAATTAAAGGACGAAGCGCGTCTGTCACTCGTTGCAATCAACAAATGATTTTAGGAAGTCGTTCGATTAACACAAATGATATACTCAGGGGCGTATCCAGTGGGTAGCGGGGGGACTTCCCTCCCCCACAGAAATTTGTTTTAGGGATAAAATGGGGACGGCAAATAGTAAAGTGTCCTTAAAATGACTAAAAATGGGACAAAAAATTGACAAATGGGGACGGAAATTTGACTTTGCCCCTCGCACTAAAAACATAGCTGTGCTGCTGTATCTGCTGTTAGAAGATCGCAATTAATATAATAATTATTATTTGCTTAAAACTGCTATCACTTATCTTTTGACATTGCATGTCAGACAAAACGCCTTTATTCACCTACAATATAAATATTTCAAAAAACTTATTGCGCAGCACATATATATATCTAATCACTTACATGTATATTATATCTATACCGTAGATATAAAGGGCTATAAACATGATAAAAGGTTATTTGAAAATATTTAACTAGCCTTCCTACAGTTTAAAAATACAGAAAATAAAGTTGATTGAAAAATTGTGTTTTTAAATTGCAAGAAGCGGCACATTCAATTATTGTTTAAAAATAATCTAATCGGGGTTCCTTTCGTTTGTATTTTTATTTGATTTTTTCCCCCAAAACAATAACTAGATACCTCAGACAATTACCATCATTACCAAACATAATATCAAGTGGAGTCAATGTAACAAGTTAACTGTTATATATTTTTGTACTTTGATCCAAGAACATGAAGAAAATGAACATTTGACAAAAAAGATGAGATGACGTCTCCTAACTCGCATTTTGCCCTTTGTTCACTAACTCTTAGTACTCGCCATCCCATAACTCGTCTTTTATTCACCCCCTATCTACCGTAGATAGCAAGTTGAAACCAAATTATTATGCGCAAAATAACATCAGCTATCGTCTCAAGTAATATGCAACTCTCCTAAAACGTACTCAACCAAATTATATGATAACAAATAGAAACACTATAATAGACTAATATCGCAATAAAAAGCAAGTCAATACTTTACCACCATTTTGTTTGAAACAATACCAACTTTATATCATTTGTTTATTCAGATTTCAATCCGCTCACAAACACTCTCAAGTTTCACGCTAAAACTGTTGATAAAATACCCACAATGCATTGTTCTTCTATCAAATGATTCATGCGACAGGTGGTTTATCCCTTGCATCTGTGGTCCCTTGCGTCTTATGTATCATCCGTTCTTTATTAATTCTATCAACGCACAAGAGAGTCTAAAATACCATGGGAATCAGCCAGATATTATATAGACTTCGCTTATTTTAACAGACGTTTATTGCTTCACTTATTTTCTGAATATTTTCGTCTCTTTGGGACTCGTCAACTCACAAATTGCTCGTTCTATCGTAATATTAACGGACACGACACCTTGTTAAGAAGCGTTTAAAGAGGTCAGTCATGGGGTGAAATTTTCACGCATTTTTATTCAGCTTTCACAATAAAAAGTTCAAGAAATTCAAGTCATAGACTGTTACAGAAGCGAAAAGCTATATATCTCAAGAACCAATACCAGGCTTGTTTGTGCTCATTTTAATGCATTTTTCATGTTGATTATGGTCATGTAAATGTACAATTCTAAAATGTTTGAATTTTTAAAGAAAATTTGAAACTTGTCGTCTGCAATCGACAGCCGCGTGGAGAGGGTGAACCATGTTAAATCAGAACAAGGTATGATTGTACTTATTCGCTAATAATTTCTTATAATGAGGTTTAAATGTGGTCATCAACAGTTACATTTTGATTTTGACAAACCTTGACAATTTATTTGTGTGTGTGTAAATAAATGCTATCTACTGAAGTACAGGTATTACAATTTATCCTATCAACCGAAGACAGTATACACAATGGTATCTACGGAGGATATGTACCATGTACAATAAATACAATATCTAGTAAAGATAGCATTTGCAACATTATGATATCTGCTAAATATCTTCTGAAGAAAATATGTAATACATAGTAAATGCTATCTACTGCAGATACCATGTACAATAAATCTTCTGAAGACAGCATGCATAATGAACGATATCTACTGAAAACAGCACGCACAATAAATGGTGATGCTATCTTCTGAAGACACCATGTCCAATAAATGCTATCTACTGAAGATAGCATTTGCAATATACGATATCTGCTAAATATCTTCTGAAGAAAGTATGTAATACATGATAGTAAATGCTATAACATGTACAATAGATCTTCTGAAGACAGCATGCGTAATGTTATCTTCTGAAGACAGCATGAATACCAAATATTATCTCCTGAAGATAGCATGTACAATAAACAGCATGCACAATGAATGTTATCTACTGAAGACAGTATGTTCAATAAATGCTATCTACTGAAGATAGCAGACACAATAAATGTTATATACTTAAGATGACATGTACAATAAATGCTATCTACTGGTGATAACATGTAAGCTTACAATAAATGTTATAAATTGAAAATTGATAACATAAACAGTAATGCTATCAACTGAATATAGGATGTTTCAATGAATGTTATCTTCTGAAGCTAGCATAATAACATGATATTATGAAATGTAAAAGAATGCTTTCTATTACTGAAGATATTTCAAATTACAATGTCCAAAACGTTGGAAATAGCACGAAAATAATGCTTTCTACTGAAGATAGCATATAGCACATGTTATATAATAAAATGCTGTTATGGAATTAAAATAATGCTTTTACCTGAAAATATTATAAATTATAATATCCGCAACGCTAGAGACAGCACAACAACAATGCTTTTTACTGCAGATAGCATATACAGCAAGTGTTATATAATAAAATGATGGAATTAAAATAATGCTTTCTACTGAAGCTATGTAAAAAAATATAGTATCCAAAACGCTGGAGATAGCACGACAATAGTGCTTTAGTACATATACAGCAAATGTTATATAATAAAATGCTATCTGGAATGTGAATGTTTTCACCTGAAGATATTTTAAATTATACTGGCCAAAACGCTGGAGACAGCACAACAATATTATACTTAATACATATGGAAGACATGACCTTAATCTTCTACGCAGGGAGTGTGTATTTCAAATGGGGTTACCTGAATGAGTGAACCCTGTGTGGGAGTTTAAGGTCATGTCTTCCATAGGGGTGTATGGATTTCAACTGGAATAGCGCAGTGTATTTCATCAGAAAGGTGGTTTATGAAAACATGTGTCGCTTGATGCAGATATGTCAAGCAATATTGTTGTCGGCGTGTCATGTGATCCTTACGTAATTCTTAAGTCATATGACCAGCAACCAGCTACACTTCCACTCGACTATCCTGTTATTTTGTGACAAATTTAATCAAATATATTTCTATATAATAGTGATTCGTCTCATTTTGATAGCAGATCCAAGGCAAAGATATCAGCTGAAAAAAATGGTAAAAAGGAAAAAACAAACAAACAAACAAAAAACCCGATAATAATTATGTTTAAGACATTCAACCCATTTGTTTTTCATAATCAGTTGTCTTAGACATATGGAAATCCCTTCAACAGGCGGCGCAACCGGTATACTAGTATAAGCATCATCATATAATAATAGTCGTATATTTTCTGGGATATATTTTTTCTACCGGATAATAAAACACTTCTTTCATTCAAAGCTATAGTTAAAACATCTAGATTTTCATCTGGATATTAAATTTTCAAATATCATGCTTTCAAAAATTACCGCTGAAGGGTTTAATTTACCGTTTATAGAACACTTTTTGAACAGAATGATTCATATAAAGTGTTGATTTGCCTACAAAATTGAAGTCATCATCGGAACAAATAGGGGCCTATTAGCCTCGTAATAGGCCACGTGGGAGTCATTTAGCCGCGTATTATCGTTTCTTAAATAATATTTGCTGAACAGCGTTGTTCTGTCTTTCGCTTTGTGTGTGTGTGATCGGAAATACACATTAATCGGCCTTTTTATCTGCCATCACTCGGGATAATTGCCTAGACCCAGAATCCACACAGGGTGAAACAAAAAACAATTGTCATAAAATTTATGAAAAGACAGTCTCACTTTGATATGTGAATGTCTTCAAGTCCCTATTAAATGTTTAAAGTTGTTGAAGTGCACACACAAAATGCTGTTTAAAAGTTTAACGGCACTGCTTAACAGGTGAATTGAACAGCAGTTGTGTAAAAATTATGAAACATTTTACTTAAACAACTTGTTTAAATATCTTAAGCAGCTGGTTGTCCAGTTTACCGTATTGGTGTGCTTTTTAAACTATATATTGAACATCGTTTTGTGCAGTGGCTCCGGAACCAGTGATTCATAATTCATTATCTTAGGATAAAATTCTCAATTTTAAGGTAAAATTCATAGGGTATAATTCAAAATATAGATACAATTAATCAAAAATGTAAGCATTTAAAAAGTTTCTGCGCTTCGCGCGGCAGGGAATACTCACTCACACCCCTTCAGCGTTTCGCGCCTCGCAGCAGGCCCAAAAATTTGGGCCCCCATATTCAAAATCTTCCGGAGCCTCTGATGTGTATGTGTGGGGTTATCAGGGCGTAATCAGAAAAATGAAAAGGGGAGCATACTATACCCTCGAAACAATATTGCCAATCGAGATGGAAATAATGTAAAAAAAGTTTTACTTTCAATATATTTCAGCCCTTATGGGATATTTTTTTAAATCTGAACAAAGGCTAGTATTTGTATATTATTAGAAGGGCGTAAGCACTAAGAACCCTTACATTAGGTGGATGATATAATGTTTAGTTTAATAATGCTAAATACCATGCTATCTACTGAAGATAGTAGACTCTACATCAATCATCAACGTTGACCCTTGCTTACATGAGGTGGATGATATAATCCCGGGGATATAATGTTTAGTTTAATAATACTAAATGCCATGCTATCTACTGAAGATAGTACATCCATCATCAACGTTGACCCTATATACATTAGGTGGATGATATAATGTTTAGTTTAATAATGCTAAATGCCATGCTATCTACTGAAGATAGTACATCCATCATCAACGTTGACCCTTATACATTAGGTGGATGATATAATGTTTAGTTTAATAATGCTAAATGCCATGCTATCTACTGAAGATAGTACATCAATCATCAACGTTGGCCCTTACATTAGGTGGATGATATAATGTTTAGTTTAATAATGCTAAAATTCCATGCTATCTACTGAAGATAGTACATCCATCATCAGCGTTGACCCTTATACATTAGGTGGATGATATCCTCCTCGCACGGAACAATAAAATATAATACAAAAAGCAAGCAAGCGAGTAAACACATAAACAAAAATAGAACAGCTTTATTGCATAAATCTCTCGATGATCACCAGTAGCTTTTATCTATATTATTACTACATATTATACAACGAAGCAATCGCTCACCTTGAACCACGCTGTTGCATCCTTTTTTAAATCATAACCTTGACCTATCAAATCACAATAATAACCACAGCAAAATCTAAGACGTATTGCAAATTAAATTTAATACTAAAAGGGAGAATGGGATTTTCTACATAATATTATATCGGTTTGAAAATTTTGTATCACCCTGGGCTCGATCTACCTGGTATATTGGTACAGTCTGTGAATGCAATCAGAAATAGCATATCACCAATGTCATTACGTATCGAGCAGAGATAAAGGAGATGCAACACAGCAGATAGCAATGAGTATTACACATAAAACGACTTGTAGGTATACTTTAACCCTCTACCGCGATAATCTAAGCTTCAAAATTTCATAATATTGCAAAAATTTTAAAATTTCCACTTTTCATTTACATATTTGAAATCTACATGAAATTTGCATTCAAATGAGTACAAACAAGCCTAGCATTGGTTCAGAAGTTTTAAAAATAACACTTCTGAGTTGGCAAAGAAATGGTGAAACTGGTAGTTTTTGTGTTAGTTCCACGTACAGCAAAGGGCTGTTATTAATTCCCTGCCCACATGTTGCATGATGACGAGTACATGATGACTTGTCCCTGTATAGTCATTGAGCAAAACCAACTGATGCGTTCCTAGTAAGTGATATTACATCAGTGGTTTGGAGATCATAAAATGATGAAATTTATTGCGTCTCCATCAAGGACCGGAAATATGAAATTATTACATATTGTATTTTGCAATATTGCATAGAACATATACTTTTATTATTACTTTTATTTTAGATTTATAACATGAAATATATTGCAATTTTTGTTGTGTGTAGCCCCACCATTAGTTTTTTGGATTTTTTTACATGAAAGCTTAATTAATCTTTTATTTTATAGTTATAACATAAAATATATTGGAATGATTTGGCGTGGGTGCCATTATATTTAATTGGGATCTGCGTAATAAGATTTAAATTTTTAATATTACTAATTTGTTTTTATTTTAGTTAATGCAAATAAAATATGGCCGGTGCATGGATGTGATTTGACACGGTTATGCGCTTGCAATTAATGTTCTATAAAATAAATGAGAGAAAATTAAACGTTAAAATCATTCAGAGAAGACACTATAGTATTAACGTGCAATCAGAGTAAATGGAACGATTGCCGAAAAACTAAGAAAATGTTGGGGTTTTTTGGTTTTTTTTCTATGAGTTAAACGACATCTAAATTGCAGTTACAAAATGATAGCAAGTCGTTGGGTGAACTATTCCGACACTTTCAAATAAAGAGAGGAAAACAAACAGGTGGATTTACTGCACACACTTTTATTATTCCTGCCACCAATAAATACAAAACGCAATAAAGATATACCCACCAAATGTGGCTTTTATGTATGAAGGAGATGTTCCTGATAAAAACAAAGCTGTTTTAATTGCAAATTTAAAACTGAATATAAAGAGTCAAAAGTTTATTTTTTGTGCAAACGGGAATATTTTTGAACGCGCTGTCCAGCACATCGTCAGTGATATCAAGGCTAAACATTACCAAAATTAGAAAATACATTCAAGAATGAAAAATAAAAACATTTTGCTTTTTTTAGTAATACACAGAGACGACAAAATAACCAAATGATTGAATCTATCCTTGACAGTGTGTGAAGTCAATAGTCTTGTAATTGTATATCATTGGGCTGAGATGCCCTTGGCCGTGTGGTGTCATGTGACTTGTCATGTGATGTATTTGATATGAAAGACAATGGCTGCCACGGGTGTTCAATAGTTTTTTACCTTCAATTTTTTACAATTGGATACATAATAATGCACTGCATAGTATTAATAGGTCAGAATTATTGAGTTAGGTTTGAAATAATAATTGTAACAGGTAGACCTATGCCTACTGGATTTCTGAATTGGGTTTATGGTTAGGCCTATGGCGGGATTAAGGTTTAGCTTAGGTTTTGGTTTTTTGAGGTCAAGATTAATGGAAATGCGCAGGAGCTGACTGATCCTGGATGCGATGATTGTTCTATATGTAATCTGATTAGGGTACTGCGCCTGCAGTATTATAATAGTGCTGGGTCGCTGAATGATGTTCAGTGGTTAAAGCGTGCTTGTCCAATCAGCTTTCTGTAAGTAAAGCGCAATGATCTAAGATATATAATAGTGCTATATAAATCTGTGGCCCTTTTCGCTTATTACAAATGACAACGAAAGTTTTTACGATTCTGACTGACATTATTGGCCAAAATTACATGTTTATGTCTTATTTAGTAAATAGTCTGCTCCCCTTTAGGAATACATGCGCAAAGCAGCCATCGCACCCATTTGTAGATACGTCGTTATTGCATGTACATGGCAGCCTGTCTCATTGCACGTCTAATAACGACAGATTTCCGTATATCAAATTGCATTGGTTAGCTATACCAAAGATAACTGACATTGTGATGTATTGTCAAGCCTCCAAACAGGGTGATCCAACACTAGTACATGACGATATTTAAGGATGGGAGAGGGGGAGAAGGAAAAAGAGAACAGGGGGTATATAGTGGCACGAATGATTAAGCAGCTGCCCATCAAATCCCAGCAAACACAAAGACGTTTTTGTAATGATTTAAACTGGTTATACATTGAGTTATGGTTTCGGTAAAAACGTTTTAATTACATCAAATATGAACACGTTAAAACGTTTTATATGAAAACACACCACAACAACATTTTTAAAATGTTGTTACAATGTTTTTGAAAACATTCATTGCAAACATTTGTTACCAACAATTTCTTATCGCTTAAATAACATTATGTTAGAATAATTTTTAAGTAATTAAGTTTTCAAAAAATGTTTTTGAATGTTATGAAAACGTTTTATACCTTATTATAGCTTTTATATAACCCAATATTTAACCTTTTCTGGTAACCTTTTGCGAATAATTTTGAAAACGTTTTGTGTTTGCTGGGATAGCTATATTGACGTGCTTTAGTATTATGAGTAATTTTTTAGCAAAAAATACTAGGATCTTTCTGCAAGTTCTAAAATCCTATTTGATTTAATGCATTGGTTGCAAAGCAAAAATGTCGTGGTTTATAAATGTGTATCTGTATACAAATGAGATCGTGATTGGCAAATGCTATCTACTGAAGACATAACTCGGTAGAATAGGTCTAAATGTTATCTACTGACGATAGCACAAACAGTAAACGCTCCCGGTTGAACAAATTCACCAGGATCGGTATAGAATAAAGTCAATCAAAAGATTTTTGACAAGTTATAGAAACGATACCCAGTAAGCGCAATTTTTAGATCAGAAATAAGAACCTTTTGATTGAGTAAACGTTCCTTTCCGAAAATATAACAATAAATAAACCATATTCTTTGATACAATACGTTTGCTTAATTAAAGCTGAAAAATTGCCCAAAAGATAATTATTCCTAAACATGATCTTACACCCCACCAACATCCACTTCACTTTCACATAACAACGCAAACACTTTGTTCACCAAAATAAGACGGCAAGTTTGAAATCTTCTTTCTCCGTGTGCAATATATCAGAACAATAAAAATTTCTGAAACTTCAATTCATAATAATAACTGATTAAAGATGGTTATTGGTGGTCATTATTGTTAAGGGATGCACCATTTGATACTCAGGGGGAGTAGGAAGTTTTCAAAAAAAAATCTTCCCCACTACATGAGCAACAAAAAAAACTATCCCCACCAACACTAAAAAAAAAAAAAACCCTTCCCCACCTAACTGTGTATAAATGCATGAAATTAAAAAAAAAAAACTTGCCGCCTTCGGCGCCCAAAAAAAAACTTCGCCGCCTTCGGCGGCGAAAAAATTCTTCCCCGACCACAACTTCCTACCCCCCTGAGTATCTAATGGGCGTAAAAGCACGCAACATTCAAAGCCTTCCCATTGTCAACAAGGCATATCAAGACAATTAATTGAAGAATAATTACATGTATAAAATAATTGACCAATAAATTTGTAGAAAAAAAAACCACTGTGCTCAGGGAACCGTTACAAAATGCATTGGTAATTATATTGTGATTAATGAGGCGAACAAATGGTACATTTTTAGAATATGGCCAATCAACTTACAAAAATGACTGCGGATAAAAATGGAATCAAAATATAAAGGAAAATCAAATATACTTTTATGTACTAGATTGTATTTGCAACTATTGCGTAATAAGTAAGATTGAATTGACAACAAGTTGTTATCTTCTGAAGATAGCATCTAAGAAATACCTAACTACGAGAGAAAACTAAAAGGCAATAGATAATTTAGTAGAAGAATATGCTAATGGACCGCTTTAAGAATATCATCATCATCGTCGTTCGGCTGCGGAGCAGGCGACCACAAGATTTCTCCGTGCATTTGATCTCTGGTAAGTGCGACTATCAAACGTTGGGTGTTAATAGAGGTGCTTATAGGCGTCCAGCTCTCGCTTTTGCCACGAGGTGGCATGTAGAGAGCCTACCGTACCTTCTAGAAGGCTCTTCCTCAGGCAGAAGAAGCATGTGCACTAGGAATCTCAGCTGGCGATTCCTATAGTTAGTTGATAAGAGGCTCAGTGTTGGTCATGTCATTAAGATGGTGTTTGCGACAATACAAAAACAATATCTAAAATTTCCCACTTTGAGTGATCCTTCGTGCCATCTTAATATTTAGAATAATCCTTTAGCAGGAAGTAGCAAAGCATTGATCTTGCTTTCCTCGTATTGTGGTAATACCCGGGATTCACTGTAATGAAGAAGATTCACACAGATATTGAAAGTTTGACTTTACAGATAAATTGTGGTCTTTTCCACAGACGTTCCAGCTTCCCAAAAGCACATGCTAATGTCGTGCGTCTTTTATGGTCGCTTGCAGCAGATGCCATTTTGGAGCCAAGATATTTGAAATGTATCATATGGTCGATGGTCGATGAGTTCACTAAGATAATATACAATGAAGCATATAAGTAGAAAAGGAAAATATAAAAGAGAAAGGAACGAGGATAAGAAAAGAGGAATGCGGAAAGAGAAGACAACAAGAAAGATATTTAAAAAAGGAATGAAAAAAGAGACGAAAAGGGAATGTTAGTATAAGAACAAGCTAATATATTTTGAATAAATTGCTACTATTTCATCTAGAGTATTCGAGGATTTAAGAGTTTAATCACTCTCTTTATGTAGCATGATCCATCAATCACAATCATAAATATAGGAACTGTTTTTATATCAAACAAGTTGTGCTTTCGTGCTCAAAACTACTCCTCCAAAAATTGAAATGC
Source organism: Amphiura filiformis (assembly GCF_039555335.1). NCBI lineage: Eukaryota > Metazoa > Echinodermata > Ophiuroidea > Amphilepidida > Amphiuridae > Amphiura > Amphiura filiformis. The sequence continues at coordinate 15,559,916 of NC_092643.1, read as the reverse complement.
TCATGCATTCGTTCACTCACTTATTCATAATCTGGCGATTTAAATCTTCCCATATATAATGAAGCACGAACATGGGTTATAGCGAATCCAAAGCCTGCTTTTAGATTAATGAAAATTGCGGCTTTAAGGGAAATCTGTTCAGCTCTTACTGGGACTTGTATGGGTCTACTACAACACAACCAATTTAATCATTAGGGATTTGGATGCATAAAACCTCTTAATGAATAAGAACTAGCACTCTGTTGATTAAAAAACAGATGTGATTCGCGATGTTGCTGGATTTAAGCTGATTTGATTGGATGAGAACGACCACATGACCTGTTGCTTTAGGGGTCGTGAACTTTTAATGTTCGTAAATCCATACCGCGGGGCATGTTGGGAACGCTCGGACCAGATAAACCAAGAGATGTATAAGCTGATAACAGAAATGCACTTTGTGGCTTTAAAGTGAAAATATTAAAAAATTTAAAATATTTTGTGCATTTGGCCCTAAAATAATAAGCATTTTAAACTAGTAGCAGAAGCAAACAAGTGCAAGTGTATTATTGTAGGTTCAAGTGGAGTACAATTTAGTGTCCTCTGTTTGGAAAAGGAAATATACAATTAGGTTAGCAAAATGGCGGGAAATTCCGTTTTGCCTTAACGTCGTCTTGAGACATTTAGACAAGAACCCTGACAAGATTTTACCTCAAATAAGATCGCCGTCTGTTGGGAATGCCTTAAGATAAATATAGCTGAGGATAGCCATACTATAAGATTTAGTCTGACAGTCTTATACTGCGGGGAGATGTGGTAAGGTCGCTAATGGAGATATTGAATACAAGAATTTTTGTCTCTATTATAAACATCTTAAATAAGCGTGAAGTACTGACTCTGTGATATCGTTGCGGCGTTCGGTTAGGGTTAAATAAATACCATTATTGTTTCATTAATCTACTTTACGACAAATAGTGCAACAGCAACAGCATGCAATATTAGTAATTTATTGCTATAAATACCGTTATCCCAGAAGTTATAGATATCAAATAGTAGATATGAGAATATACAAAAATATACTAGTAGTATAGCTATTTCATCAACACCAATATCAGCAGCAGATAGCTACCCATACTTCATTATTATCAATATCTGCAGTAGATAGCTATACTGCATCACTACCAATATCAACGGTGATACCTAGTTCGTCAGTACCAATATCAGCAGTAGGTAGTTATTTCATCAATACCAGTATCAGCAGAAGATAGCTACTTCACCAACTCCATAATCAGCAGAGCATATGTTTACTTGTCACTGCTGATATTAGCAGTACATGTTTACTTGGTCAATTAATACCAATTTCAAATTGCTACTTCATCAATACGGATATTGGCAGTAGATACCTACTTTGTCAGTAAAATTCCAGTAGATAGTTACTTCGTCAACACCAATATCAGTTCCAATATATAGATAATTCATGAATACGGTTATCAGCAGTGGATACTTTAGCTACTTCATCAGTATTAATGTCAGCAGTAGATAACTACTTACTTCATCAATACCAATATCAGCAGTAGGTATAGCTACTTCGTCAATACCAATATCAGCAGTAGGTAGCTACTTCATCAATACTAATATCAGCAGTAGTTAGCTATTTCATCAATACCAATATCAGCAGTAGATAGCTACTTACTTCATCAATACCAATATCAGCAGTAGGTATAGCTACTTCGTCAATACCAATATCAGCAGTAGGTAGCTACTTCATCAATACTAATATCAGCAGTAGTTAGCTATTTCATCAATACCAATATCAGCAGTAGATAACTACTTACTTCATCAATACCAATATCAGCAGTAGGTATAGCTACTTCGTCAATACCAATATCAGCAGTAGGTAGCTACTTCATCAATACTAATATCAGCAGTAGTTAGCTATTTCATCAATACCAATATCAGTAGTAGTTAGCTATTTCATCAATACCAATATCAGCAGTAGGTAGCTACTTCATCAATACGAATATCAGTAGTAGGTAGCTACTTCATCAATACTAATATCAGCAGTAGGTCGCTATTTCATCAATACTTATATCAGCAGTATGTCGCTACTTCGTCAATACCAATATCAGCAGTAGATTGCTATTTCATCAACACCAATATCAGCAGTAGATAGCTACTTCATCAATACCAATATCAGCAGTAGGTAGCTACTTCATCAATACCAATATCAGCAGTAGATAGCTACTTCATCAATACCAATATCAGCAGTAGGTCGCTACTTCATCAATACTTATATCAGCAGTATGTCGCTACTTCATCAATACCAATATAAAGCAGTAGATAGCTACTTCATCAACACCAATATCAGCAGTAGATAGCTACTTCATCAACACCAATATCAGCAGTAGATAGCTACTTCATCAATACCAATATCAGCAGTAGATAGCTACTTCATCAATACCAATATCAGCAGTAGGTCGCTACTTCATCAATACCAATATCAGCAGTAGGTATAGTTAGTTCATCAATATCACTATCAGCAGTAGGTATAGCTACTTCATCAATACCAATATCAGTAGTAGGTAGCTACTTCATCAATACCAATATCAGCAGTAGTTAGCTATTTCATCAATACCAATATCAGCAGTAGGTAGCTACTTCATCAATACCAATATCAGTAGTAGGTAGTTAGTTCATCAACAGATACTTCATCAGTACACATTTCAGTAGTAGATAGCTAATCCATTAGTACCAATTTCAGTAGTAGACAGCTTTGATGGACTCAAAGCCTCTATTTCGTATCTGATCCAGATTCATTGTGGATCTGTACCAAATTATCGCACAGACCCTGACGATAGGACAAAATCATTTCGTGTAAAGTGTGCACAGCAATCGCTAAAACCAGTCCAAGGGAACCGAGCATCCGTCCAAGGGGGAGCCCGTCTCTCCATATATCAACACTTAGTGATATTAGCTATTACATCCGTGTCTGTTATTTAATTAGGGCCTGTTGCTGGCACATAGCCGGTATATTGACATGAAGTTTACTTGATCTTCACGCTAACCTGTACGACATGTATACTCCATACGACATCTATATACGACATGATCAGAATAAACACTGCTAATTTGAACCAATTACGGCACAAATCAAGAGAATGTTGGATATATAGAAAAGCATTGGTGAAATATCTAAGGAGTGTGTCGTTGTTATTTAATTGACTAATTAGTTGATTAATATCAAATCGGTGCGTCGTGATGATCGTGTGCAGGGTTTTTATCTTGCATATTGTCCCCACTTTACATTTTCTCTCTCTCTCTATTTTATTCTAATTGTGTGTTTCTCTTTTACCTTCTTTAACTTTTACTTCTCTTTCTTTATCTCTTCTTTTTCTCGTCTCCCTTTCTCCCTCACTTCTCATTTGAGACTATATCATAATAATGGTTCCACTGGTTGTGTGGTATGTCTGTCTGCCGCTAGCGTGTCTGTCCGTCTGTTTGTCGGATGCAATGTCTGTCCGCTAGCGTGTCTGTCCGTCTGTTTGTTGGGTGCATGTATGTCCAGAGGATGATTTAAGGAAGCCCCATCATGCACTGTAAAAGTGTTATCACTAGAGTTTCGACAGCCACTTTACTTTTCAAATCCCATTGAACTCTGTGCAAAAGATGTTGTTTTAGAATTGCCCGTGTGTCATTATTAGTTGGTCGATTTCAGATCTAAAGTGATGTATGCATGAAGGATAATCCACACCTTCTGTAGATAACATAAAATGTGAAATCGACCAACCTTTAGAAGGTGTTTTTATTGTAAATATATCTGTCCAAATTCAAATTTAACCATGCACGTGTGTATGCAGTGGGCGGGCAGTGGTGTGTGTTCACTCACACAGCTGTGCTAACCGCAAGACTTGCTGGGAAGTGCTTAAATCATCCTCTGATGTATGTCTGTCCGCCATGCAGCATGTTTGTATATGTTTTAATATATCTCTTGCTCTCTCTATGTCGCCATTCTTTCCCCACCTCCCCTCTCTTTTACTTTATATGTACACTTTCCCGACCATTTTCAATTTGTGTATCCCAGCGACTTCGCTCATTCTTTCCCTTTATCTATCTGTCTGTTTGTCCGTGTGTCTGTGTGTTTCAAATAACATCTCTCTCTCAATGTCTCTGTATATTACCTCCAATCTCTATTTCTCTCTATCCTATACATGCACTAAAAGATTCAAATTCATTACATGCGCAACACCTGAATTTAATCAACCGGAATTGAAGTGTTTTCAAATGATTTGTAAATGAAGCATAATGCGCTAAGTTCAATTATATCATCCTGTTTTTGTCTCATATCCCAAATTCACATTATACCCATAAAAAAAGACTATATTCCTGTTTTATCTTGTTGCCCTTAAAGACATCAAAAGTTTGCTCATCCGCCGCGTGCGTACAATCAACGAGTAAAAAAACTGTAGAGAAATAGTCGGATCGTAAGCACTGTATGGGAAATGTTATTCCCTGGTTAGTTCGCGACTGAACCAGTGTGCGGTTATGCGCCTTAATTAATTATATTTCCTACTCTAATAGCATATATTACCCCAGGCAATCTTACAATTTCTCTACGCATACTGCATTGCCCGTTTATATTTATAACACTACAGAGTATTAGAAACTAAAGAGTAGAGAGACTTGAGTGAGTGAACCGGAGAGCAATAAATACACTGTATGCACGCTTTACTGGCTGGCTATATAACGCAATTGGTGGTTGTGTATAAGAACCTGATGGTTGTACAGGTGGTTGTTCTAGTGGGAAGAGAAAAAAATTGAAATCTATCTGGTCATGGGTCTAAAATATGGGTGTAGATACATAGGAGTGTTATTGCAAAATACACACATGCTCACACCTCGGCAGTGGCGTCAATTCGTCGTGAAAAGTTGGGGGAGATATTGGGCATAAATTGCCTAAAACAGCCTAAAAGAACAAAAAGTGGTTCACTTTCCAAAAAAGTGGAAGATATGTCCCCACCCCAGTCCCACATGACAAACCCTCCTTACACAACCCGTTTAAATGCCTCACACTATAGGCTACATCGCACAAATTCGTGAATGTCCACATGCATCAAATTTGAATGAAATATCTTTCCTTTTATGATGGTGAATTATTCGTGTGTTTTTTGTTTTTATCAGACACATATTACGAACAGCCGTTTTGCATGGCATTAACAAATCACAGCATTTTGAAATTCTTTGTTCTGATTATAATGTCGATAAAGACAATATGCAGAAGTATTTTGGTATAGCATCTACGATTTACTTGAATGCTTAAATTAAATTCTGGATTCTATCGAGAAACACAAATAATGTCATTGAAGAAATTGAGTGGTGGTGGCCGTCTTCAAAAATAGTGGTCAGTCAGTGGTATCAGTGTGATAACACCATATAGTATAATAATTGAATTGGTTTCAGAAATATTGTAAATTGCACGTGTTCTGTGTGTTCTGAGTTAACTACACACGCTCGTATTTCTAAATTTGTCCCACAAAGTTCTCTACGTTATTAACCACTGAGCCCATGCAAAGGGTTTTTGTTCTCAGATTATGTATTCTCATCTATAGATTTATAAATGAACATGAAATTTTAAGTTTCGAACTTTGTGATCATCACACAGGAGAGTAGACTACACCAATAGCTACTTCATCAATACTAATATCAGCAGCAGATAGCTACTTCATCAATACCAGTATCTCAGCAGTATATAGCTACTTCATAAATATCAATATCAGCAAACTAAAGCTACTATAAATATTAGCAGAAGAAAGCTACTTCATCAATACCAATATCAGCTGTATAGCTACTTCATCAATACCAATATCAGTAGCTACTTCATCAATACCAATATCAGCAGTAGATAGTTATTTCATCAACACCAATATCAGCAGCAGATAGCTACTTTGTCAATACCAATATCAGTAGTAGATAGCTATTTCATCAATACGAGTATCAGCAGTAGATAGCTACTTCATCAATACCAATATCAGCAGAGGAGAGTTACTTCATTAATACCAATATCAGCAGTAGATAGCTACTTCATCAACACCAATATCAGCAGTAGATAGCTACTTCATCAACACCAATATCAGCAGTAGATAGCTACTTCATCAACACCAATATCAGCAGTAGATAGCTACTTTATCAATACCAATATCATCAGTAGATAGCTACTTCATCAATACCAATATCAGCAGTAGATAGCTACTTTATCAATACCAATATCAGCAGTAGATAGCTACTTTATCAATACCAATATCAGCAGCAGATAGCTACTTCATCAATACCAATATCAGCAGCAGATAGCTACTTCATCTATACCAATATCAGCAGTAGATAGCTACTTCATCAATACCAATATCAACAGTAGACAGCTATTCATCAATACCAATATCAACAGTATAGCTACTTCATCAATACCAATATTAGCAGTAGATAGCTACTTTATCAATACCAATACCAACAGTAGATAGCTACTTCATCAATACCAATATCAGCAGTAGATAGCT